>NW_008752680.1:13307-14112 GCF_000715545.1 Opisthorchis viverrini | reverse complement strand
GCTGAAGCATGTGGAAGGCTACTCGCCAAAGCTTGAGTAACTGCGGCAGCTTGTCCACCGGTACGACCAGCAACTGTGACTCCTGTTCCACCTCCTCCAAAAAGTCCTGCAGCAAGGACATTATTCTGTAGAACAAAGGGAGAAATTGTGGCAACAGACGTGGAAAAGGGAAAAGGTGATCAACAGAGAACGCGGTGGAATAGCTCCTATGTTGCATGTGTAATACTATCCCAAAAGTGGTATTGTGCTGAATATCTCATTTAGCTTACGATTCAGTGTATCTGGACCGATACGGTAGCTCAGGACAAGTGGCAACCCAAATGGGTGATGAAATCTAGTGGGTAATAGATATAAGTATTTGTCGTAAACATTCATAGGGCTTATGGCAAGTCTTCAAAGGACAAGAAAAGCAGCTCGGTTATGACATCCTTTCGTGAAACGAAGTATCGCAAAGGCTGAGATGCTAACAAGCTTAGACAGCGACGATCTACGAGTCAAATGGATTCGGATGACAATTCTGATGGTTGGCATACCGCTATCACCAATATCAGTGCTAAACAGCAGCAGTTCACTGATGTACCACAGCTTGCTTGAAAGGGGCCTCGTCAAAACCCTCCTTGAAAAGGCTCATACGCCCTAAGACAGCACTCAAATGAACATATGTGAGCGTCACGTCGAACAGAGGCACTATCAGTGGGATGGACCCAGCGCTTCTCGTGGGCCTCACCCGACATAACCTAAGGACATAACAATAGACGAGCCTGAGCGAGGCGGTCCGGTTGGGAAATGATAATAAACGCATCAC
>NW_008752680.1:0-1100 GCF_000715545.1 Opisthorchis viverrini | reverse complement strand
AGCCTCTGACAATTTGTACGTGGATGAGGAATGCAAAGCTTCAAGAATTTAAATTGTGTTCATGGTATTACATCAAATGGGTGGAAGAAGCAAACGTTGCCGTAATTCTCACATGGAGCATGGAGCATGGCAAGCTTTTAGGTGCCACCCTGGAAGCCCTCGAATTGCGTTTCACAAGCAGCAGAGACCTTCACTACATATGCAATAATGCAGTAAGCCTTTTCAGCCGGCTTTGTGGAGCTGTAACGGGATTTGGTGCTACAGAAATATTTCTTGAGGTTCTTACTATAACACCGGCAAATGAATTCCATCGTGGACCAAAGAAAAACTTCAAGTCGTTAGTTTAATTGACTCAACACGGCTGTCGCTCCCCATGCCACAGCTTGACACATCTGACTCGCGCACGACTGGGGCACAGCTCACAGTCATTGGAGCCTAATCAGCTTGCGGAAACCTACCTATGTCGCTCACATCGGAAGCCAAACATACAATTAAATGCAAACACAACGGGTGTCTATCTATCTTATGTTGGAGGAGCAAATATGTCAGCTAGAACGGGTTAGAAGGTTTAAATATCACCCAATTTGAGGGTTACGTGCGATATGGCGCAATATGTTGCAGCTTCATTTTGTGTGTGGTCGCTGAGTTGTACATGCCTTGAAATTAATAGAAGAAATTCATTAGTTCTACAAGGTATCTATAAGTACTCTATGGCCAGCTCTTTGAATTAATCATTTTGGAAACGATGTTCACCTACGCCTGCAAATACACAGTATCGTTGCGAAGTAACCATTCGTGATGCGCTGTATTCCTTGTTGAGGTTTACTGAATATTTGAAAACGAGGACTACGAAAATTACTGGAAATGATTCTGGGTCTAATGTCTACGACAGCAGTCGCGCAACGGTAAAGCTAGTTGGTCACCTCTGTGTGGTTTAAAGAACCAAAACGCAAGCAGACAAAAACTGAGCAGCCTTTAGCAAAAGAATTAGTGCGACTGTACGCCATTTGACTCCACAACGAGTCCTTCCATCTCCAGCTTCGTTTTTGCTTTTCGAGACCTTGTACATTTATTAAAAAAAGATAATGCTGAAACGACTC
>NW_008752679.1:12370-14129 GCF_000715545.1 Opisthorchis viverrini | reverse complement strand
TTGAGATTCAGGGTTATCTAAACCCAAGCAATAAGTCACTATTTTAAAGTGCTTCGCTGAATACCAGAAATTTATAGTTTCGCCGCGATTCATCTCATACGCCTCAGCGGTTGTGCTAGCAATTAACTTCGATTTTTCAACAAGGCAGTCTTGCCGGATCTATCGTTGGTTTTGCTGCAGATCAGTGGCTGCTCTGTGACGGCCGAAACTCGGGCTAATGATTTGTTTTTGTCGTTTCAGTGCCTAGTACAGTGTGGAATTTAAATGAACCCCTCCCTTCTCCTGACGGTGCAGCTGCTGTGGATTTGAAACGTCCTTCAGATGGCCCTCGATGGTGGGAATTACAGCCCATTACCAAACTGATTCTTACCTCCAATCGCATAGCTCGGATTCCGGGTACTGGACTCGGAAAACTTGACACACTGACACACTTGGATGTAAGTTTTTCGTGCGGTGTTTTCGATGATGCCGTGTTCAATGTGGCTCTTGATGCATTCTCCCCCATCTCACATTCATTGTGCTCACGTGTTAAGAGATCAGATCAGTAAATTGTTCTATCAGGTGATTTATTTATTCATTCTTCTGCATGTTGCTTAACCGATGCTCCAAGGCAACAGAACTAAGGCAATCGTGGGAAAAAGTCCAGTGAGTAACAAATAGCTCTAGGAGAGCGCGGAGCTCCAGGAATATCACCGGATCTGATTCGATTAACTAAAGGATCGCTACCGAGAAAATACACTGAACTCAGTTCACAGTGACTGATGGTTCGGAACGCTGTGTTGTGTTCTGCAACCGGGCGCTTTTCCATAGGACGTACAGTGTATGTTCTTTCCTTTGGTCTTGGACAGAAGCAAAGCTGGCGGTCATCTTGGATCCGAATTTAACGCAACTGTCGCTATCTGCAACGTACAGTCTCCTCTTACAAGAACTGTAACAGAGACCGGTCGAAAGCAGCTCCTTTGGGGGACTGGTTGCTGTACGGGGGATGTAGTTGTCTAAGTGGGAGCCAATCACACTACTGATCAGCCGCTCTTTGCTAAACATTCAAGTATCCAACTACTGGCTGGAGGATCACGGGTTCAAAACACTCTGAGTTTCGTGAGCTACGTACTGCTGGTGATCCACAACAAGAATGAAACAGCCCAGCAATGCCTATTGGCTTTTCAGCATAAATTTACTTGACTGACAGGATGAGCTATTTGTTGTAGGTGAAATTCTGAAACACGTTTGTTTGCAACAGGCAATTCAGAAGTAAAGAATTTTTTTCACACTTCGTCCCCTCTTTACTCCAAACTCTCCAACTTTGTTGCAGTTACGAGATAACCAGCTTGTCGAACTGCCGGGCGAAATTGGTGATCTTTGCGCACTGAAGGTATTGATTTTGAGGTGAGGTGGTGTTGCTAGTAATTTACCTACCTACCTTTTAATTTTTCATTTCTTTGCCTAATGAATAGACCTTTTTGTCGGACCTCGACATGTATACTGCCCACACCGAACCGGGGAGCTTTCAGGAGCAACTAGACTAATAGAAAACTGTTTCTGCGACCCGGAATGTTTTTCCATCACATGCTCTCAAGAGAACAGAAGAGCAGTTACCCGTGATCAGTGACACGTAGCTTTACCAATCGATAGTAATGTAAAAACTGCCGGTGTCTCTTCTGTGCTATTGGCGACATCTCCATAACATATCTTGGCTCAGTCGATCATTTAGGTTACAGGTGAGACACTTTGTAATGACCCAGGTGATAGGAACTGGCGC
>NW_008752679.1:0-3755 GCF_000715545.1 Opisthorchis viverrini | reverse complement strand
CAAAATGCCTTTGAATAAATGTCCCTAGCTGACAGAAAATGATCTCACTGACTCATCCTTCGAAAGTTGGACTTCAGGCATCGCCTGGCAAGTTATTTGAGCCACAACCAACTGTTTATAACTGACAGCACCCACGAAGACACTCACGAATGCGCCATCAAAATGCCGGTCATACAACACACGTGTATACTCGGTCATTTTTACCAATTCTATCGAAATAAGCATCGTTAGTAAAAAGCACCCAATGTTGTCTAGGGACGGCATCGACTAACAATCCCATCCGTTTGCACCACACCTGCTCCGAGTTTTAGTCAATGTTAGTTCGTTCAGTTTTGTACGCTTTTTTGAGCTTTTGCGGAAGAATACATCTCACCCATTCTATTGTTTTTCCATATAGGATGCTTCTGAGAACCGCCTGTCCAGTGTGTCTGTACTTCCACCAAGACTACGCCAAATCAACTTGAGTCATAACCGTCTCGAACACGTTCCAACCGGACTGCTTGAAAAGTTGCCGAGTGGGTATTTCTGCTGGTCCATATTGCTTTATTTCATACGTTTTCGTTAAAGCGGACCCGGTAATCCGTCACGTTTTGGGTGCCATGACTACACACGTCTCAGTCAAAGCGGACCCAGTAATCCGTCACGTTTTGGGTGCCATGACTATCGGTACCTTTACAACTAACTGATAGAGTGGGCCGCTAGTTTACCCTTCGGATTCCTGATTTGCTTCAGGTTTATAGTGGTTCTCACCTGGTTCACATTCCTGGCTGTCAGGTGGAACGGTGAAGAAGAACTTTATTCAGTTTGGTTTTCACGAAAACAGTCCAATTTGGGTTCAAGTAGAACATAAGGCTGACAGAAACTCGGGAACTGCGCCTACCCGATGGGCCCAAGAAGGGCGAAACCGGTCGTGGGCTGTCGAAGAGTTTACAGCAACGTTGTGAGTAGTTTCCTTCATGAACTTCATTCAGTCTTCAAGTCTTGAAGCGGGTTATAGTGTGTTTCAAGGTTACAAGACTCCTTCCAAATGTCTTTGTGCAGTGGTAGTTTTTGCTGCGCCGGTATCCATCGCCGGAATTCAATATGGCAGTGGGGTCCCGCTATAACATACGGTACTTTTTGTGCTGGTGATAGCCCAGTGATTAAGGCGCGGAATTGCTGACCGAAAGTCTTATGGTTTCGAAACCAACCTCAGCATCTCGACTGCTTCGGTGTGGACAACTGGGCACTATGTCAGAAATGTAGACACTGGGCTTCTGATTTTTGGGCAAGATTGAGAAGCGCTCCCAAAGTATGGCCCGTCTCTGGGCTTGTGGTGGTACGGTTGTGACACGGCAATTGGCTCCTATTCCCTTCTGTTCGCGTCAAACTGCGATTGATTTTGATCATTCAACTGTAGCATTCTTTCCATGCCTAGTTGCCATGCCACCCGAAGGAAGCACAAGGGCAGAGATTAGGCCAGGTTGCCCAGATAGAAGCATTTGAGATGCTCAGGGTTTGGTTTGGAAACTTGGACCTACTATTAGTGAGTTCGCAACTTAACAACTGAGCTATCTAGATTCTTTTACTGTGATCGAATAATATTTTTCAGGTAGTCGATCGTTTTACCTGGCCAGAGAACAGCAACCAATGCTTTCATCAGTTTTTTTCAGTATTGTCTGGCTGCACCGTTAATCTCAAGCGGAATTTGTGCTGCTATTGAAATCAACTGATGCCAGAAAGTCGAGAAGCACTTTCCAGGCCACAAAATCTACTCAAAGCATATGCTTTCCAGGAGAAAGCCCTCCGGGGAAAAAGTCGACTGGGGACGATCCCGAGGTTGTGAAATATCTTCTAATAATTGGAGCAAGACGAAAACAGTTTCAACTCGTTGCTGGCGGTATGCAACTCCGAAAGCCTAAATAAATCTGTTTCGGTGGCATGGAACGCCATTTTGAGCGATTTTGAGTTCTCGACTGGTTCATTATCACATGATATATCACATCGGTGACCAGCAGTGGATGGGTGGTCGTTTTTATCTAAGTTAAATATACGAGCCTACTTTAGTTCACTCTGAACGAGCAGTAGGTTTCGTGTAAACCCTTATGTGGTGCGCTTAATTCCCCTTTCCCTGTTATAGAACTCCAATCTTTAGATCTACAATCGAACCAGTTGACGGCCCTCATTCTGGATAACCGTAGCCCGTCGGCTCGCTCCGGTTCTCCCCTGGTAACCCTGAATGTCTCTTTGAATCGTCTGACTGTGGTTCCAGATGTCTCAGGTTTGGCAAATTTAAAGGTTTGTTCAACTTTTCATTGTATGATGCTCCTACCCCTAAGACGGCCGGCCAAAATACGTGATTCTAAAGCCTACTTACTGCGCCTGTACATTCCCTGATTACAGTAGCATAATATTAGTAGATTAATAGGATTTCTTGCTAAACTGTGAAACCACCCTGAATATACCACTCAGCTTTAGATTGATCAGAGACTGCTTTCGGAGAGACAATTCTCGGGGCACAGGCTGTATACCGAAATGGAAACTTTTCCGCTTCCGAAACGATCGGTTTCTTCCTTTCTAAGCGATTAAGCCACAATCACGATGGATTTGTCATTGGTCGACAGTTGTTACGTGGCCAGTTTACTGATATCAACATGCTGATACTTTGAATCGTTGAAACATGTTTGTTAACCACATGGAAGAGTCCACCTTAGGCGGTTTAGAGTAAGCTTGACATGCAAATGTACCTATTTTCGCCGTTCACCAATCAATCCTGTGAGTGGATTCATCTGAGACTAGGTCGGTGTACTGATGTGGCGGAATGCAAAACAAACTCGTACACATGAAAGTCGATGTTGCGATGCTGTCGACGGGTTTTTCTGCTTAAATTTCAGGTTCTGACAGATCCAACTTGTACGTCGGTGTGCAAATGTCAATACATTCATCAATAAAGCAAAGTTAAAAATTATGATATCATTGTATTAATGTGAACGTGAGCGAGACAGGAGAACGAAACCAGATGCGTCCCTCAAGATTTCACTCAGATAAGGGGACAAGGTACTGGAACTTACGAGGCTAACGAACAAATGATCATGATTAGATATTCGTTTACTGAATGAACACAATATGTGATTTGAGCGGTGAACTTGACAGCCTGGTGAGTTCGCAGGTGAAGTTCTCACTCTGGGCGCAAAAACGGTTGTTGGACCAGTTTACTGCAAGAAGTTCGTGGGTGTCCAGTCGCTTCTTGCTTCAGGACACATAAGCTAACTATACAGGTTGTCCGGTCGCACCGGTAGATCTGTTTGCCACGTGCGGTTGTACACACTCCGAGGCTGTTTCGCATCGGGTAGCAAACTCAGCAGTGAACTCCTTTACCACCTTACCGACTTGCTTCAGCTGATTAAGTCGATGTCCTTCAGAGCAATACCGACTGGGTGGTACTCTGAATGTCCGAAACGGAAATTAAAAATAATCGGCTCCATCTACGTGATCGCCTACATCGTCACCATCCGCCGATTACGGTGTTTTCAAATGAACGACATCATTGTATCTCCTGGAGATCACTGTGTTCGAACTAGGCGTTGACATATTGTTCGAGCTAGCACAGTGATTAGGGCACAACTTACCGACCGGAAGATTTGTGGACCTCATCCAACCTCAAACTGTCGGCTGCTCCTGTTTAAACTTCGTGTCACCTCAGCCCTCGTGCTCCCCGGGTCGCCGGGCCCTGGAAAGTTGCTACAGCATTTAGGCATTGACACGAATGGATCACG
>NW_008752678.1:12910-14158 GCF_000715545.1 Opisthorchis viverrini | reverse complement strand
CCCTGGAGTCACCGCTCTGGCCCTGGAAGTATTCTTATACTAACGATGGGACCTTGGAGAATCATGACAATGTCATTAGAATTACCGATCTCGCAAAACCCCAAAACTGCAACCAAAATTGCCCGGTTTTAAGTGTGTGTCGCGATACCTGACTGGGAAGTCCTGACTGGTGGGTCAATCGATCCTCACAACCAAGACAGTTACTGGTTGGTCGTTCGATGATTCGGACACACCAACCACATTGCTCAAGCGTTAACACCTACACCTGTTCAGACGTGAACATTTAGATGAGTACAATGTACGTTGGTGGAGTAGTGGTTACACGCTTGCCTCGCATGTCAAATGTCCGGAGTTCGAATCCCGGCACGGCCATTGGGTATACACTGCTGATGAGCTCTAATATGAGCGAAACTCGAGTCCAGTGGTTCAGACACACCGGAATTACGCCAGAACAGGAGGACGGACGTTCAAATGAGAGTGGTGAGACTGTGAGCATTTGTATATACTTTGATTGGAAACGTCCCGTTTACGTTTCAGTATCCGTAGGTCCGCTGTAGCTGACAGGCACAGGCATCCCGAAATCAATCTGCAATCCTCGAACCTCAGTACAGCTGGCTGCTCCCAGTGTGCACACTCTGTTGAGAGCCAGAATGCAAGTCACACTTACTGCTACACTTGCACAGTAGGTTCGAAATCGGGTTTGTTTTTCCCTCGTGAAAATTCGTGAAATTTTTTTTCGGTTTTCAATCCGTTCACAGAATACATATGAGTAATTGTTGAATTTTATGACTAAGAAAATATTTGAGAGATAACCCTTGATATTTTGCGCCCGCTTCCTCTTCTGCATCTAGTTCTAAACATGACATCAATTTACGCCGATTGCCATCTGCAGCCATTGATAGACCACAACAGATGTGGTCGAAATGACTGCCCGTCGAACGTCAAACGCGGTATGCAATGCCACACCTGCAGGCCTGGTGGCAATTCAAATACATGGGTTTACAGGACAACCAGATAAGCCGACTAGCTAACTCCCCTGACCCGTTTGTCTGCGCCAGCTGGCTCTCCGTTATGGGTGCAATGCATACCGCAGCCAAAAGGAGAGCCAATTCCCACTGCAGATTCAGAAAGACCGATCCCGAAAACGGTACTTGATCCCCAGTGCAGAGTCAGAAAGACCGATGTGACTGTTCCGCTTTGATCGGGATACTTGACGCAGAATTGGAGCGTCTTTCTGAGGCACTGGAG
>NW_008752678.1:0-4879 GCF_000715545.1 Opisthorchis viverrini | reverse complement strand
GTGTTGGCAAAGCCTAAAATTCTGCAATTCTCTCAACTGTGGCAATTTGTTGATCAGGGTTTCAGGTCGGTATATTTATAATCACATACATAGTACAAAATGCACACACATCACGACCTTCGTTGTGCTGTTCAAATTCAACACAGGAGACAGAAAGTTGATGCACCTGAAGCACGACTCCTATTTTCTTCTCCACATCGAAATAACTGTTAACGGTTGGAGTTTTATTCGATCATTCCTAATGGCGTAAAAACGCGTGTAAGTTGTTCAGATTCATTTTAATAGAGATTATTATACACTTGGACTTGTAATATTTTGGGAAGCATTTGTAGATCCCTGCTGCGTAAAGTTTTTATCATTGTTGCCTACTATCTCCGAAATCATCATTTCCTTTTTGGCTTATATTCTGCACTTAAATGTCAAAATGTATGCAGACGAACGAATGTAGATAATATTTATGAGGCAAATTAGTTTTCATGATCGATGGTATGTAAGGGAAGTAACGTAGCGAATAATTATGCTGCGACAAATGTCAGCAAACTCATGGGTTATAAATCTTCGAATAAATTGACCCGCAACTCTAAAGCAAGGCTTGTACCCCAGTCCACACAACTGCATATTTTGGCAACCGGTTTCCACCGGTATATAGGTCCGCTTACTCATGGGATGAAATCAGCATCGTTTGATGCAGGATCGTATTTGGATGACAGAGTACATAGGCCAAAACCAAATTAGTTTCGGCTATACTACTTTTGACTTCAATTATTCCCGAGCTGCCATAAGCTATAGCGCAATTTACGGCATTTGTGTAGTATATCTTAGTGCTAAACCGTCGCTGAAAGAAAAACAGAAGCGACAAAGCCTGAGGACTTTCACAAATTGAAAAGTGGTGGCTAAAGATAGAACCATAGGTGGGCAGTGAATGCGATGATGCTTGTGCGAATCAGTCTCTTCATACCACCTTCAGTAGGCGTCTTAGTTGCCTTCGGATCAGTAGCAGTAACAACTCTAATGCTCTGATGGTGATTCTGAATGATATTGGAGTTTTTTAAGGAGTGTTACATGGAACACCCAGCGTCATTTCATTAACGCATTAACGGATATTGATATCCTGGACATCTCACCTTGGGAAGAAGATTAGTTCCAGTCTACTAAATAGATGTTTGGAGTGGTCTGACAGTCCAAATGACATATCTTGCGGAATTCAACGGGTGTCCACTCCTCTGTGAGCGTTCGCTTCAAAGTATCGACGGTTTGATTGCCTGGCTGAAAGTTTGATTGTGGGAAGTACGATGGCGAACTTACGCGCGTTGGGACATTTCCCTGGCAAGACCCTTGGTAACAGCTAGTGCTGAACTGGCATCCGTTCTTGACACTAAATTATCCGGCAGGCCCTTCTGGCTGGAGAGCTAAGACAAGGCAAGTATGATATTGGGTGTCGTTGGCGGGGCAACAGAAACAACTTATGGTCACCTGGAAAAGGTGGGATACGTTACGTAACACCATCAATGGGTCCAGCGTAGTCGACAGGCACCGGGGAGCAGGGGAGTACGGGTAAGAGCCAGGCATCAGGCGGAATGCGCGGAGGTGTATTTGCAGACTGTTGACAATCCCAACACTATCGAACATATTAAGAGATGTCATGATCCGTGTGGTGCTAGTAGGCGTGAAAATGAGTGATTTATTTATTCTATTTTATCCCAGGATGCTCCGAACGAAATACTTTAGGGCTCGAAAGCGTAAAAAGCATGGCACTACCACAGGATATTTCAAAATGTGGCCGTCGCCAACGATAGGCAATGAATCCACATGGTAGAAAGGAGTTTGGAGATTTTGGGATTTTGTCGGACAACATGTCCTGAACTAATGGATCGCTTGTTGCAGAATCGAATTAGCCAAAGTTTCACGCCGGATATCCGGCACCAACTGGTGGGGCAGGGACGGTTTGGAGCAGCTGCTCGCTGGAATGGTCATCGGCGAACTAGGCCGTAATGAGTAACTCCTCTTCTGGGGAAGTATGTTTACCGATCAGTCATGAGAGTGTATCCGCTTGGCCGTGCGTCGATAGTGGATATTGAAGCCGTAGTAGGCAGGGTAAGCAATCAACGTAGCAGCCGATTTTTATAATGAGTGGATACGCAAGGTTTGGAGCCAAAATTGACAGCAAGGGCTCGTATCTCATTTTGCGTGATTGGCGGACAACAAAGAATAGCGCCAGTGCCTCTTTATCAATTTTGTCCTAGTGTTGTTCCGCTGGGGTAGGTGACCCGGATGTGTGCACGATCGCCATCTCAGTTCCTTTCGGGAACACATGGAGGATAATAGCACCGACGCCGAAGGGGGGAGCCACAACTGCCACGACAATAGACAGCTTGAGATCATCATTTGATGGCAGCTATCCGGAGCTGAGCATGGACGTTAGCTTACAGAAAGCAGCTTCCCATTCTTCTGACAAACCAAGGGCACGTCTTTTCTCAGAAGATGATTGAGCGGTGCCCATAGAGTGTGCAACGTTGGCGAAAATGCTGAACAGTAGCCAAGAAGTCCCAAGGTGGCCGTCGCCAACGATAGGCAATGAATCCACATGGTAGAAAGGAGTTTGGAGATTTTGGGATTTTGTCGGACAACATGTCCTGAACTAATGGATCGCTTGTTGCAGAATCGAATTAGCCAAAGTTTCACGCCGGATATCCGGCACCAACTGGTGGGGCAGGGACGGTTTGGAGCAGCTGCTCGCTGGAATGGTCATCGGCGAACTAGGCCGTAATGAGTAACTCCTCTTCTGGGGAAGTATGTTTACCGATCAGTCATGAGAGTGTATCCGCTTGGCCGTGCGTCGATAGTGGATATTGAAGCCGTAGTAGGCAGGGTAAGCAATCAACGTAGCAGCCGATTTTTATAATGAGTGGATACGCAAGGTTTGGAGCCAAAATTGACAGCAAGGGCTCGTATCTCATTTTGCGTGATTGGCGGACAACAAAGAATAGCGCCAGTGCCTCTTTATCAATTTTGTCCTAGTGTTGTTCCGCTGGGGTAGGTGACCCGGATGTGTGCACGATCGCCATCTCAGTTCCTTTCGGGAACACATGGAGGATAATAGCACCGACGCCGAAGGGGGGAGCCACAACTGCCACGACAATAGACAGCTTGAGATCATCATTTGATGGCAGCTATCCGGAGCTGAGCATGGACGTAAGCTTACAGAAAGCAGCTTCCCATTCTTCTGACAAACCAAGGGCACGTCTTTTCTCAGAAGATGATTGAGCGGTGCCCATAGAGTGTGCAACGTTGGCGAAAATGCTGAACAGTAGCCAAGAAGTCCCAAGAAGGACTGAAGCGTGGAAACATCCTTGGGTGCTGGCATCGCTTGAATGGCCCGTTGGTGATCTCAAGATCAGGGTCTCAAATGGAGTCATGGTGCAGGAGCCCGAGCTACTTAACAGTTGCTATGAAAAGCGGGCGCTGTTCAGGACTGAGTCAAAATCCGTTGTCCTGAATGCTTTGAAGCACCATGTTGATTCGCGTGCGCAGTTCATCGGGAGAGGCAGCGACAATTAGCAAATCAAGGCAAAAATGCGGCAATATTTTGCGTGGTGCGAATGTGGCCGAGAGCAAGCTAGAAAATCTACTCAAAGCTTCAAATGATATTGCCGGAACAATCTGGAGCAGCAACGCTGGTAGCGACCGCATTGCAGGCGGAAGTGAGTGAGACTGAGTGAGTTCAAAACCAAGACGGTCAAACATATCAAGACCAAGATCATTCATTTCGGCAGCGCACATGTGACGCGATCCAGTAAATTTCATTCAGTTGAATGAGACTGCCTGCAGTCTCCGGAAAGCCGTTTTACCACCACGAGCATTGGTGGCAGTTATGGAGGATCTTCGAACTGGAGGTCGACGACGCATTCAATAATGATATCCGGGGCAGTGTCTAACCACTGGGATCTTTCGTCCATTAATTCGGACAGTGAGGAATTTCCGGTTAGATGGAGGACTGCATTGAAACGCTACGCACAGACTAAAGACGGAACCCATCGGATTAGCATTCTTGAAGCATTGCTGTTACCTGCAGACGCCATGGAATGTACTGGATGAGCGCACCTGTCAGTGTCCTTCTTTGAGACCCATGGTCCTGCATTGTCATCACCAGTATTGTGTGTAAGGTCACAGCCTGGCTGTATGCCAGAGCTTGGAGTCCCAGTATAAGGATGGGGTCTTCTTCTTTTGAACATTCTGCTGGCTGAATTGGGCATTATCAGAACGTCACAGACCAGAGCGGGGTGGGCTAAAGATTTCCGCATCAGAGGGTTTGGAGCCCTGGCGAGTCGCATGGACGCCGGAACCACTTTCACCCGCAGATTGCACCAAAGTGATGCCATGCTGTAGGTTAATCAATCAATGGTACTCGTCAGCAATGACGTTGAGCGCCAGCAAAGTGTCTTGCTCAAGACAGTTGTGAAGCCGCATTTGTGGATTTGGGAGAGGGGAAGCTGCATAGAGAAATGAGGGATTTGTATCAGTCATCTGTGAGCGACTTCAATTCGAAACGTCAGCTTTCACCATGAACAGTCCAAAAGTCGTCTGGCTCGTTCATAACTAGCTTTAAACAGCGTTAACGTGTATTCAACAAATAAGATCGTTTCCAAAATTATGAATCATAGTCATCGAAATAGCCATCCCCAAATAAAACAGAGACTACTTTTTCCCTGCATATTTTACGGCTATTAGATGGTATGAAATACCTAAAGTTGTGGTTTGTTGATTAAAAGGATTGTGTGAAATATTGCGAGATTTATAATTATCAAAAGCATTTTGTTGGACAGGCGCTTACCACTTGCAGCGTTCCGTATATTTTTGGTATGCGTTAATGTTGATATGC
>NW_008752677.1:13481-14167 GCF_000715545.1 Opisthorchis viverrini | reverse complement strand
GATGATGTGACCTCGATTGGTGATGAAACGTCTCCAGAATTACTCGTGACAAAATTGCCCCTGGAAATATATACTGCCCTCATGATCATACTGAAATGGGTGGGAAGGAATTAAGCCACAGCTAATACACGGTGGCCGAATCCGTCCAAGTCCATATAAAATTTGACTGTCAGAAGATGTAGTGCAATTTCATGTACGAGTAAAATTGTAATAGCGGACGATTTCGTGAGCTTTGTTTCGCTTTGGTTAGTGGTAGAGCTCATACTTTTATAAACAAACGCCCAGGAATGTGCGAAATTCACAGTCACTCAATAAGCATGCAAAAGGTCCAAACCCCCAATAAAGACGCAACCAGCTGAAAGAAAAATGAATAGTTATTTCACAACCTTTTTGATGCGAAGATGCGTGTCATACGCCTTTCGAGGTTACAAATCCTTCAGAATGTTTTATCTACCTGATTATTCAGAAGAGGTGCTGACATTTGTCTGATATTCAGGTAATGAGTTAACCCACTGCTTCTGCTTAACGGAATCTTTGTGCAACTTACTGTGTTCTCTTGTTTAGTTTTACTATTCTCCGTCGATCATCATGTTAGACAGTCTTAGAATTGTAGGGCTCAGAACCGTCAGTAGAGTTCGGCCACCTGGCTTTCGTTGTCTACATCAATTCACCTGCTGTTTCCTTTA
>NW_008752677.1:0-741 GCF_000715545.1 Opisthorchis viverrini | reverse complement strand
GGGAATTTCTTGGTTGATTTTATAGTAATCAAGCATGTTCACGATTGTTCTCGATTCGCTCTAATCCTCATGGGGATTCCGGAAGCACTGACAAATGCATGGTTTTTATGCTGCATCTAACTGGTTTCCGTTGTCCCAGTATTTCTGCTTAGCTGCAGTGCGACCAGGTATGCGCTGCAATCTGATTGTAATTGTAAAACCTGTTTGTTTCAAATGAACACCCTTTCTGTGTTGGTATCTTTGGGCTGTCATGCAAACGCAGTAACTCGAACAATTTCTTCACTTATTTTCGCCGGTTTTTTTTGTTCCGTTATAGAACGGCGTGGGTAACCTCTCTTGTTATGGACATTACGTACTGTTGCATTTTCGCCCGTGTGAATGTGGATTCACGTCTGATGTTTGCCGTCGTTCCTCATAATGAAAACTTGCGGGGAGTGGGTGGTTGGTTAACGATGAACTGTTTGTGTGAGGAAATGACGTTCCAAAAACTGAATGAGAACGATGAAGGTAGCTGATTACAACGGGGTGACATTTTGCAGAGCATTTGAGGTCACTGTAAAGAAACTAATTTGAATTTCCTGTTCAAAGCTTCGATCAGAGCATCCTCAATTTGCGGCTGGCCATCAAGCGACAGGTGTATAATAAGCAAAATATAATCGAGCCTTCCTCACAACCACTTGTATCACCTCGCCCTTCAATCTCTGTCATCTACTGAAGCATCTCACGTGACTGTCTCGCCTG
>NW_008752676.1:13644-14169 GCF_000715545.1 Opisthorchis viverrini | reverse complement strand
CTTCAACATGCGTGGATTTAACGCGACAGCCTAATGGGTGCGCACCGGGGTGAGAAAAAGTATTACCGTGAGTGATGTTCTCAGTAACTTGGAATGTATCTGCACTTTTATTGCGGTAGATTGACTAATAACCGCCTACGTCCATCGTTGGAAAACTTTTATTGTCGCCCAAATCTTCTTCGATATCCTAAATACCTGGCAAGGTAAAAAATGAATCACTGTAAATTTTTCACGCAATGACTATTTTACGAAACGTCGACAGAAACTGCCGTTGATCTTAGGTTCATCGTGTTTGAACATGAGTAGCCGGTTGGCAAAAAGATAATTTACGTGTATTGGCTGGAGTGATTTGAGCGGTATCCCCAGATCACGTAGCTAAATATTGGCGCTTTTAAGAGGTGCTTAATTTTGCTGACCTTAGTGAACAAGGCCTGTTGCATATAAAAGCAACACAAAAATATAGAATATTCGCCGGATTATGGTGAACCATCCCCCGTCTCCTGCGACTGCAACGTGGCCAGCGGT
>NW_008752676.1:0-1263 GCF_000715545.1 Opisthorchis viverrini | reverse complement strand
TCTGTCCTGTAAACGGAAACAGTTTCGCTGTTAACCTTAGGTGCCAGTCGTACGCTGTTTCTCAAAGAGTTTTTCCCAACCGCATGTCTGGGGTTTCACGTTTCCATTGCGTGTCATTCATTATGCAGCGGGACGATACTACGATTATATCTATGTTTTCAAAACAATTGATTGGTCGGTTGATGACTATGCAAGGTCCCCAAGCTGAAACAATGTGGTCCTTCAGTGAGATTTACTGAAAGCCAAACGATAAATAAGAATGAAGCCAGAAAGGGCTCTCAAAAGTTCCAAAGTTACATGAGTTTGTTACGTCGGCACATTAGGGCGTCAAAACAATTCGTTGCTCCCGAAATGTTCTTTTACCTCAAATTGTTAAAAACTACATTAAAAATCTGACGCACTTTTTAAATTCAACTCAACAGTTCCTGAATAAGTAAGTATTCTGGCAAAATTTTTTATCTATTTCGTTATTGCAACTGTAATTTTTAGCCACCTAGTGAAACAATGACAATATGTTGCAAAGTGCACAGAGTCGCATGGCCTATTCAAAATGGGAGAAGGGATGGCTTTTGCTGATCTGACAGCTGTGTGAGCAAAAACACTTGAAGTTAGCAACGCAACCTGATAGTTGGGTAGGACGCCTTTATTTTCGGAGGTACGGTTTGATAGTTAACCAACTTTGGAACTCAGACAATGGACAGAACTCCACTGCTGACAGCTGGATGAACGTAAATTTTCTGAACCGGACATTTTCAAAACTTTATTCATACTCTTCTTTAACCGCTGAGTTTTCCATCAGCCTAGCTCTTTCTTCGCAATCGCGGGATTATACACCAATTAAAAAAACTATACAATTTGGCTCTTCGTACAGCTTCATCATTTTCATTTGTAAAAATACGCGATAATAATAAATACTCCTTGGCATTCGCCGAATTTTCAACACACGAAGAAGGCAAGCCATGCTTCCAAGCGGAGTGCAAAATGCACATTTTTGTAGAAAATATGATTTTTTTGTGCAGAAGGGGATATTTTACAGTTACATGTTAACATGTGTACCCAACAGAGTCGCCAAATTTTAGGTGAACCCGGGGGAAATTATGGCGCTCATAAAAATACGTTTTTCCAGGGATAACATTTTAGCTCTCTTGCGGATTAGAAACCCTGAAACAACAGCACTTTTAAAAACAATATTTCGCGAAAATGCCCTGTATGCTATTTGCTTTGGTGAGCCGCCAAAACGAAATCACCTTCGGTTTGCTCAAT
>NW_008752675.1:13581-14214 GCF_000715545.1 Opisthorchis viverrini | reverse complement strand
ATCATTCATGGCCGGTTGGCCAGAATCTGATTCACGGATTGGTTCACAGAATCCAAACAAAGCCAGTCGGGAAGTAAGAATCTCATTACGGTGCCTCTTGCGCAATTGTAAAGGTTTTCTCGGTATCATAGGGGAAGTGTGATGATAATTTTATTAACAGAGTTGCAGAAAACATTCCACAGTAAAGGCCGTGTCTAACTACCGAGCATTCTGATGAACCGTAATGGGCGGAAACCCAAGCTTGCAATTTACGTAAGCGTTGAAATATTGTGCACAAGGTACAAGAATCTTGTACGAGGAATCTTATCCTGGTTTGTGAATTACAAGTCTAAGCTGCGAGGTTGCGTTTGCCATGGACTCATTATGAAGCCAGTTACCCCATAATCTAACCCACTTGCGTGTAGAGAAATCAACTGGTCTGAGGATGTTGTACGCAATTCAAAACCGAGAGGTGGTGCGATCGCGTGCAGCTTGCTCATTCTGAATCGTGCCAGTCTTATTGGTTTTTGGTATTTGGGCCGTAATAAAATAAAGCGACGATCGTCGCAGTCCATATTTGAGCGATCGAAATGCAGCGTGTTTCATATCAAATCGACTGAGAATTCATGTATCATCCGTTATGTTGACAATGAA
>NW_008752675.1:0-1787 GCF_000715545.1 Opisthorchis viverrini | reverse complement strand
CCCCCCGCATCTTGTTGGTGAAACTTCCGAGTCGGCGGCTCAGTGTATGATACTTTAACCAAGCATCCTTCTTAGGGCTGGGCAACCGAACAGTATCATCCGCCAATGCAGCCCATGACGTACTCCCTACTTCCCACGCGTCCTTATTCTGATCAATTGAGTTGTCAATCGCCAGCTTTATATTCAGTCCGTCCTGCAATTGAATCAAAGGAAGCCTTTTTTGAATTCAAGAGAAGTGTTTCACATTGCGGTTCTTAATGTCTGTGCTCTCATCATGCTGGGCAACGGTTAGCTCATGCTGGAATCCTACTAACTTTTTCGATCGATAAATATTTTGCCTCAAAAACACGCTCACGTAATCCTTATTCGGTCATACAACCGTGAGCTCTCAGAACGACCGCACTTATCTCGCACTTGAAGTTTAGTGAACTCATCGTGTTTCTGCTGCGTGATGCAGTCGATCTTGGTGTGAGGAACACAAATTCCGTCAAGATTTGTCGCAGTTTCTTAGGTAGTGAGGCGTTCCTATATCACTATTCCGGCACGCGTTATTGATTCTTTGGCAGGCCCATCGTAATTGCCGATCCGTAGCTGACGCTTGGCAGGCAGAAAACCGGGGAAGACTTGCTGAATTATGCGCTGAGATCTATTAGCTTCCAGCCAACACAAGCGCTCAAAGCGTGCGACTTGGTAGCCTTAAACCGCAAACCAGCTTTGATTTCATTTGGACCATGTGACAATCAGTGGCCGGGGTGATTTTTGATCTCCATGGAATACACCACTAAGTTCCCATCATCTCATTCTGTGGGCACGTCTTATTATTAGTTTCTGCGACAATTTTGATGCAATACAATTCGGTTCACTGCCTGCATAGCGACTCTCTTGTTCACTATTATTGAGTTGGTTGGGCTGAAAAGCTTTCAAAACTCGACTATCACGACGGTAGAAATCGTGGTTTGAACGATGGTTGGATAAAGTTGAAGGAGTCTATGGATCCTTCCATCCAGGCCGTCCGCCGAATAAACGTGGTGTCTAGCCACATTTAGCGAGGAAAATTATACCAGCAATAAACGGCTATGATGGCAAGTGTGAAAAACTTGAACATTGAGTAGTGAAAAGCCTAAGGATTGACGTAGGACCTGGTGGATCACAAAATTATAAAAAAGGTGAAAGTTTTGTGGTACATGGCAAGCGCACCCTGTTTCAGCTAAGCTGGTCAACTGCTTTGGATAAAATATAACATCAGCCCATCCACAGAAACGTGGTTTAAACGGGGGTTTTAAAAGCCAGTGCAAAATCTAGAGCGAAGATAACTGGGGTACCCGGCAGGTTGATGTAACTTCTAAAGTGATCCACGCAGGCTGATTCACCATAGGGATAACCGGGTTCCCTAGAAGCAAGGTTGTTTCGCCCTGGCCGAGGTCGTACCGATCTCAGCATTATTTCGCAACGAATGTCGGGTCTGTGCCGCTCCTCTCGGAGGACATCACTGAATGTCTTTATTGATCTCATATCTATTTTTGACTCCGTTGATCGTTACGAACTGCGGTGGTGCCTGCTTATAAAGAGTATCCTCAGATTATGATATCTTGTAAAGCCCAAATGTGTCTCCCCCATGAGTGGGTACGTAGTTGCTCAGATTCTCTCCTGCGTTCACAAGGAATGGTGGTAGCAAGCAAGGATTCCTCTTTGTCTTCTTCTCTCTATATCCGTAATCGGCATTCTGTTAAAGTCACTTTTACCCGCTGCGCGGGTCCAATACTCTCCTTCTCGGTGTGGTCTACCGT
>NW_008752674.1:13374-14258 GCF_000715545.1 Opisthorchis viverrini | reverse complement strand
GATTTCGTCCTGTAAGTGGAGCCATTCTGT
The DNA here is from genome assembly GCF_000715545.1 of Opisthorchis viverrini. Lineage (NCBI taxonomy): Eukaryota > Metazoa > Platyhelminthes > Trematoda > Opisthorchiida > Opisthorchiidae > Opisthorchis > Opisthorchis viverrini. The sequence goes on along the minus strand of NW_008752674.1, from coordinate 14,228 downwards.
GCTGGAAAGCTGAGGAAGACTCCACAACTGATTCAGCCTGATTGGGGATCATCAGCAACGCGCGTTTCACGAAAGTCCACGAAGTATCAAACCCTCACGTTTGGTAATTGGACGGCCATGAGTGGTCTGATTCTTGGCTTTTCAATATCGATTGGCTTCACTTACAGTGAGAAATCATCATCAAAAGTCTCAAATCTACTCACATTACTATGAGTCGGGTTAAATGAAGTCGGTAACCAGTCGGTATGACCTCTTTTTAGGTTGGTGATCGAGATGAACAAAATCAATTTTTATACTGTTGTTGTTGTTTCGACCGTCTATTCACCTTTTATGTCGAATGGTTTGAGGACATGTGGGAATTGAATGTGTCTGTTTATTTTCTGGGACTGCTCCCATCTAGACTTGGACAACCTGGGAGTATCTCATCCCTCATGACTTCTTCAGGTGGTACGACAGCTGGGTACAGCTGAACGACTATTTATCATGCTATTTGTACAGTTGACGAGATAGTTCACCTGCCTTACATTACTAAGAACCGGGTTGAATGAAATCGAGGAACCTATTTTCAGGATGCTGATCGCATAGTCTCTGAGATTGTTAATGGATGGAAGCCATTCCGGTAGTGTTCACCCTCACATAGCTCTCGTTTGAATAGTCATCCTGCTATCCTGGTTTGATTATTCTTGTGAGTCAACGCCAAAGGGAGAAAGCACCGGACTCGATTTTCGCTTTATTGGATATCCTTGACCGCGCGTAGTTCCAACTTTGGGCATCTCACATGCGAGGCGAGCGTGTTAACACTACTCCACTAGCGCACTTTAGACGCGCCAGAACGTGCTCACACTTGAGCGGTG
>NW_008752674.1:0-1163 GCF_000715545.1 Opisthorchis viverrini | reverse complement strand
CCAAATTTGTTTGTAAATGAGTGTATTCCACTAAAGAGTGGGGGGTCACCTATGCAGTTGACCTCAGAACACCGGACATGTGGGAGGAGCTCATGCCTGACGCACCTCATCTGGTACATCGGAACTGGCGAACTTGTTGACTCCTCTTCTCCCTTGTCTTCATGATCAGAATCATCAGATACAGCCTTTGTTAGTGGCTTGGTGGTACACTCTCGCCGAATGCGTCGTATATCCTAGGTTCAAAACCTGTCCAATGGTAAGCTCCGATAAGAGCCAAAGCTCTGTCCAGTGTTTGCACGCTTAAACGGAATAATTGCCCCGCAACACGAGGATTACCGCTTTAACGGTGCACGAATAAAAGTAAAATGTCGAGGCTATGACCGAATTCAAAATGACGTGGTTGTAGGGAATGGTAGAACCACACAGAAAGAGCATAACCGGTAAGAATGGCAGGTGTTAAGAACTCATTTGTCGGAGGAGAAGAAGAGGGGATAATTTAATCTATTGGAGGGTTGTGGTCCATCTGTGTTCGAATCGATATCATTGCACCCTAGTGATTTGATACCAGAAAACCAAAAGTGGGAATGGGCCAGTGACATGACGATCGAAATGAGGAATGACAGAGGCGCAAGTGCGTATCCAGTTGACAGGATTCGCACAAAGGTATGAGCAACGTTTACCATTGGAGCAGTCAGCAAACATCAACTCGCTATGTGCGACGTATTACGGTGGATAAACTTTCAAGAAAAAGAGAGAAATCTTAGCGTGATCGCACTCATTCCTTACTTCAGTAATCTAAATTCATTCAGTTTTATAAGACTAACAGAAAAACTGATATAGGCTGGGTGTATCGATATTGAATCCATCGGAATATGGGCGGCTGGAGTGATCCTACTGGTAGGTAGTCAGGTAGCTGGTGATGTGCTCGCCAAGGTGGACAATAAGTTAACATATATTTCTTCATTAATCAAGGAGACGTCATCAATGCGCCGTTGGGTGAGTCATTTCTGCTGATTTACTCGGGATTATATAGTTTTCAAACACTATCTGGTATCCCTCGATGTGATTCGTTACTTTGAAGACAATCTCATTCGTCTGTTTGGATTTGAGTTGTTTCAAGTTCTGTATTCGTGGATTGGTGGACTGGATAGCTCCCTTCGGAG
>NW_008752673.1:13540-14375 GCF_000715545.1 Opisthorchis viverrini | reverse complement strand
ACTTCCAGGATGTACTTCCTGTATTCCAGAGGAACCACTCCCAAACAAGTAGTTTATTGTGATGTTGGAACTATTATAGTACATCAGTGAGTTCGTTCCTCCCGTTCACCTTCCGTAGACCGAGTTTTTGTGCAATGGCGGATTGCGGTATTTAGTCGCTTGGCTAAGTTCTAAAGAATGCTGACTGCTAATCACTCAAAGTGGTTGTAGACAGACCATGAGAGAGGAGAATACGGAAGCCAGGCTTCATAATCAGAATAATGATTGTGCCAAACGGATTCTGACTGGTTTCCGGCTCCGTTGGAGCTGAGAAGTTCACAGGGACTGCATGAGACAGTAATACGGGACACTGCATTTGTTCGGCCGCAAACTGCTTTGACACAGTGCAGCAAATTCAAAACCTGATACCCAAGTATCACTCCGGTAAACGGAAACGTGTGTGGGGCTGATGGAGCAAGAACAGGGTTAAATTGGGCCTCATTAGACCTCACCGGACAGTCCAGCCTTCAGATCATCACCTGTTTTACATTGTATGCACGAAGGGAATATGAACTGGTGGTTGATCAGTTGGCAGTTGATCTGTTCGCCGAGCTTGGCAATTGGCTTGCAAACTTTTCGTCCCCAGTCGAGGAGACATCATCAGTGCACAGTTGAATGGGTGCTTCCTCCGTGCCTAGCTGCGTTTATGTAGTTTTTGTAGAGTATTCAATATCCTGTCGTGTGATTGGTTAGTCGGTATATGCCTTCTGTTGCATCTTGGTAGGATCGATCATGATTTTGTTTTGATGCGTTGTGGTCAAAAATCGCGAATTACTGCCTGTGCGAAACGCCATGG
>NW_008752673.1:5409-7549 GCF_000715545.1 Opisthorchis viverrini | reverse complement strand
ACACACTGTTTTATTAACGTCCCCGTAGGACTACCGTAAGTAGCCCGTCCTCGAAAGTGGCCCGTTTTGTTGGCTATCAGATGTATTTCCTGATGTTTGGCCACCTCGCCAGGTGAAAAGACTGCTCCGCGCTTTACAGTGGTGACTCCAGAAACGTGACTTCATCCAGACGGAAAGGTTTCATAGGGACCTCAAAAAACTTTTGCGACACATTTGAATGGAATATCCTAATTTTAGGGCAAGGTGACATATAAATGAATGACCCGTAGTAAACACTTCCGTGATTAAATAGAAATTACTGGTAGATAGACGGGCTTTGGAGCAGGTCATCGCTTTTTTAGTTCCAAGTCCCTCTCTTTGGAATTGAAAGTTATCGAAAGGATGAATAGCAACAACTCTCTCAATGTTTAAATGGCTATGTTGCATGAAAGTACCAAGTATCTTGAAGGCTGTCACCAGATGAACATAGTGCCTGTTCTACAATAGGTGTTGCTTTTTACACTGATTGGATTTCCATTCTATGGCTCTCGGGGGCCGTTGGAGAACCCTTCGCTGTCTCTCTCGTCCACCAGTGTAGCGGTGGATACTACTGATGAGACGTGAGTAATATGTTTTCTCTTAACTCCGATTTGAGTCTTTAGAAAGTGAGATTCACTATGGAATTTGTGAAATTGCTTTGTAGCATTTGTTTATATTTGGGTGGTAGTCAATGAATTTCCAGGGGAGTTCAGGAAGACGCATATTAGAGCAAGATACATATTCCGTTTTATAAACAAGATGGATGAGAGAGTTTGATTCCCTGCGCAAATTTCTGTAACTGTTCATTTGGTGTTTTCTAATAAAGAAATCCGTAGCAAAGGTCTTCTTTATTCTCACTGGTATAAAAAAAGCGTCTAAATCCAGACAAAATGAATATTTCATGACTCTGAACAATGAATGCTGTTGTATATCAGTTTGACCCAAATGTATGAGGAAGGCCCATGCAGCAATTTTGCAGCCGGCTATTTTATACGAGAAAAATATGCATCTAGAATATGTATAATCCAGTCATCTTTTTAAAAAAAATCTGGTTGGATGGTGAAATAGTATCTGCTTTAAATCAAGTCACAGAACGCCGGATCGTATTCATCTTAATGCATTCTTACTTGGGCGTATTCGCGTGAAGAGTTTTTAAAATCTTTCTCACCGTTTGCCTAATCACACTAGTCTAGGGGGACATAAAAAATCCATTTTGAGCAAAGTCCTATAAATTGATTAGCTTCAAACAATATGAGGGCCATTGATTTTAGTTTCATCACATTTTCTTCAGGAGCGATGGGTGCAATGAAACACGTCATATTTTTTCTAATTTTTCCGGTAAAGAACTTCAAAGTATTTACTTACAAATTGGAGGGTTAAAATTAGTGTATTTTGCTGTTTCCGTTTCAGTAGATGAACAGTTTTTGGTCGCACCCTACTGTGAACTTAGTCGGAGATAACCAGTATTGAGTGATCCGGAGCTATTCCACCAGATCATACTACTAACTACTGTAAAATATTTGTCGTGAACTTAGCTGCTGAGTATGAAGATTCTCATCATGTTAGTTGTAAAGTCACATTAGACCGACACAGCCGTCGAATTGTCGGCTGAGCTTTGTCATATGTGTTGGAAACATTTTGACAGCATATTATACATCCTTTTAAAATTGATCCTGTCTCATCTTGAGGAAAATGTAAATCTAACTGAATAACTTTGAATATACAAGTTTTACTGCTTGGGTTTCCAGGTTACTTGAAAAATAAGCAGTTGTTTTCCAAAAGCAGAACTTTTTTTGATTTGGAGGATTACCACTCGAGGATCATCAACTTTTACCAAACGGGCGGCGTTGTTCTCAAAAAAACTCAAATTTTAATTAGGCTTAATAAATTATGCGTTAAAGACGTTGTCCCTCGTACTTGCATCCCGCCAACCACCACGTCACTGTTAATGGAACATCACATAGTGTTCTTCAGTGTAGGTTTGCCCGCCGAGCAGCATACTGCGTCGCACGCAATTGGAAGATATCATACAAATAATTATAAGGCTACATATATTATGCAAAAGCCCTCTGTCCTTCTGTATAGGCTTTTTATTGGTGCTTCACTGACGCCGAATAAATAC
>NW_008752673.1:0-5398 GCF_000715545.1 Opisthorchis viverrini | reverse complement strand
ACCGTTTGCACACCGATCATCTCCTTTCAGCTGGCTGACAGCCAATCGCATTTGACAAAGTTTACTGACACTCTGGCGGTCCTCAAGTGAGCTTTTGCCCTATAAGCGATGTCAGTCTATGTTGAAAGGCCAAGCGTTAAGGTCTTAAGGTCGTTAAGATCTTACTCATCATCTGTCATCATCTGTAATACAAAGTGTGCGAGCTTGATGATTCTCCTAAAAGGGGCACACACTTTCTCCAAAAAAACATTTGTTAGTCACCATAAGGTTAGTTACCGTTCCGGAGGCAAAGCGGTTCTTAGTCATGCGTAGCCCAAACAAACAGACCATGAGTTCCGTACAGTAAAGCTAAAAATGTAACGTCCAGAATAACATAAAGCTATTGATTTGGTAACACTGACAACTTGTCGCTCAATCGGAGGAAAACTGCGATTAATTTTCTAATAAATAATATCACAAATTTAGGAACAAAGTCACGTGAATTCTGGGCGTACCTCACTACTCCTCAAGTTCTTCAGGCGGAGGTCCTGGTCAAAATCACCCTATGGTTTAGTTTAGTTTATCACATCAAACGATGTGTTATCTGATGACGTGAACTAATTATCGTACTTGTCAGAAACCGCAGGTGTTCCACTGTTGGTTCTGTCACGTTCACAATTTATCAATCATTCGTGGACCCTAATTTTCAACTAACATTCTGAAATGCGCATTCATCAGTCGTCTAAATAAGACATGCTGTCAACTTAAAGTACTTTCAGTGTTCCAGTGTCAGCAAAAGTAAATTTTGGGACGAATTTTTGCTGGACATTTTGCTGGACAATCAAGAACTTTCTTTTATCTCAAGTTAGATATCTCCGAATTTTGATTTGGCTGTCCTTGCGAAACATGTTAGTATGCTATCATTTTTGTTAAATTCAGCGTTGTACTATGAACATAACATCGCTCACTGAATATACTCATCGTCAGAGGGGAGATGGGACGGAGGATCTACAGACGTTTTGTACTTGAAAAAAGAGCGATATTGTCCCTCCAACAGGTGACCCTTCCTGCTGTGAAGTGCGAAAATTATTCATTGTATATTGAAAACATCGAATCCAAACATTTCCATCTTTCAATCGAGATTTTGTCCTCCAACACAAGCTAATTTTGTATAAAATTCGATAAAAATTGTACAACTATTTTGTCCTTATTTGGAGTAACCAGCAGTGGGTGTCTCATGAGATTCCAGATTGTCCGAAACCCGCACCCTTGCTGCCGGTGTTTTGAACACTGATTTGTCCAACCACGAACGGCCGGTCAGGGATGTGATTGGCTCGCACTAAGTCAGGACATGGAGCCACTCATCCATCACTCGGAGGACTCACATCACGTGGTTCCATGTTGAGTTGCCCCTCGTGTGCCAGCTACTCAGATGGGAGTTTCACGCACGTTGCCCGATTATACTTACTCGGACTTTACCAGTGGGGAGAGATTTTTTATTTTTTATTTGAGAGTTCTTTCTGTGAAGTGCGCCCTGATTAGAATCCACAGTTTACATACACTGGCTGCTTTTTCACATAGGCTGGCTTCATTTACAGAACCTCCTGAAACTCCACACACAACCAGTTTTTTTAACTTTGCCCCTAATTTCCCCAACTTGACTTATATTCTTGAATTTACTGTGCTTTCAGCTTCAATCGGCCTACTTAGATGCATTAACTAGTTCGTGAAATACCTTGATCCCGGTTATTTCTCAAGATAGCACTTTTAGACTTCCGATCCACTGCTAGTGCGAGTTGGATCAGTAGCCAAAAAGGGTGTTCACGCAATTTTCGATCCTAATACTTCATTTTTCAATGTGTGTTGACATGACACTGACGCAGTGAGACAGGCTTTCACGTTCACCAGTAATCAGAAGTGATCCCGCCGTATCCGAGGTGGAACTCCAATTTTTTATCACTTGAAACTTGGCTGACTCAAGCGAGAGAAAAAATTTTAAAAGAAAACATGAAACAGTGTAATGGTTTTCAGTTTTTGATTGGTTGACAAGTAGGACTATCCTGGACTTATACTGCTAAGCTGGCCGCCTTAGATATATTCTGTAATTTGCCAAATGGGATTTTTTTGAATGGAAACAATTGTTTCACTGTCTTCTTAAATAGTAGTATCGAAAGCCGAAGCATCAAGGATGAAGTTGTTGGACAAACACAATTGAAGCGTTGGTAAATGAACATACCGGCTTTATTGATTTGTTGAGCTCCTTGACAATTCAAGCATATCTTTGACCGTTCTATTCCTAGATCAGNAAAAACTCAAATTTTAATTAGGCTTAATAAATTATGCGTCAAAGACGTTGTCTCTCGTACTTGCATCCCGCCTACCACCACATCACTGTTAATGGAATATCACATAGTGTTCTTTTCCCGTGGAGAGAATATTGCGTCGCGCAAAGTTAAGAGATATCGTACAAATAATCATAAGGCTACGTATAATGCGAAAGCCATTTGCCCTTCAGTATAGGCTTTTTATTGGTGCTTCACTGACGCACAATACATTGATGACATATATTCACCCATCGGTGTACCGTTTGCACACCGATCATCTCCTTTCAGCTGGCTGACAGCCAATCGCATTTGACAAAGTTTACTGACACTCTGGCGGTCCTCAAGTGAGCTTTTGCCCTATAAGCGATGTCAGTCTATGTTGAAAGGCCAAGCGTTAAGGTCTTAAGGTCGTTAAGATCTTACTCATCATCTGTCATCATCTGTAATACAAAGTGTGCGAGCTTGATGATTCTCCTAAAAGGGGCACACACTTTCTCCAAAAAAACATTTGTTAGTCACCATAAGGTTAGTTACCGTTCCGGAGGCAAAGCGGTTCTTAGTCATGCGTAGCCCAAACAAACAGACCATGAGTTCCGTACAGTAAAGCTAAAAATGTAACGTCCAGAATAACATAAAGCTATTGATTTGGTAACATTGTCGCTCAACCGGAGAAAAATTGCGATTAATTTTCTAACAAATAATATCACAAATTTAGGATCAAAGTCACGTGAATTCTTCAGCCGGAGGTCCTGGTCAAAATCACCCTGTTGTTCAGTTTAGCCAAAGTTTATCACATCAAACGATGTGTTATCTGATGACGTGAACTAATTATCGTACTTGTCAGAAACCGCGGCGTTCCACTGTTGGTTCTGTTCAGTTCATAGTTTAGCAATTATTTGTCGACCCTATTTTCCAATAACACCGTTTCCAAATAAGTTTCTGAAGTGCGCATTCATCAGTCCTCTAAATAAGGCTTGCTGTCAATTTAAAGTACTTTCAGTGTTCCAGTGTCAGCAAAAGCAAATTTTGGAACAAACTTTTGCTGGACATTTTGCTAAACAATCAAGAACTTTCTTCTACCTTAAGTTAGATATCTCCGAATTTAGATTAGGCCATCCTACGACAATTCTGATCATTTGCGTGAAGGCCTAACTAAAGCTGAGGGACTAGACCTCCATGTCATCACTTTGCGAAACATGTTAGTATGCTGTCGTTCTGGTTACAGTCAGCGTTGTACTATGAACATAACATCGCTCACTGAATATACTCATCGTCAGAGGGGAGATGGGACGGAGGATCTACAGACGTTTTGTACTTGAAAAAAGAGCGATATTGTCCCTCCAACAGGTGACCCTTCCTGTGCTGTGAAGAAATTTTTCATTGTATATTGAAAACATCGCATCCAAACATTTCCATCTTTCAATTGAGATTTTGTGCACAAAAGCAAGCTAATTTCGTCTGAGTTTCAAGAGACATTGTACAACTATTTTGTCTTCATTTGGGGTCATCAGCAATGGGTGTCTCACAAGATTCCGGGGTGTCCGGGTGTCCCTTGCTGCCGGTGTTTTGAACATTGAACAGCCGGTCAGGGATGTGACTGGCTCGCACTGAAGCAGGACATGAAGCCACTCATCCATCACTCGGAGGACTCACATCACGTGGTTCCATGTTGAGTTGCCCCTCGTGTGCCAAATACTCAAATGAGTGTTTCACGCATGTTGTCCGATTATACTTCCTCGGTATTTTAATATATGCGGCAGTCTGGAGGGATTTTTATTTTTTATCTGAGAGTTCTTCCTGTGAAGGGTGCCATGGTTAGAGCCCGCAGTGTCTGGCTGCTTTGCTGAACAAAATCCCAACCGAAACCTCCAAAAACCCCACACACAGGCAGTTATTTCCAACTTTTCCCATTTTCCCCATCTTGACTTATTTTCGTGACTTTAATTGTGCTCACAGCTTCAATCGGTCTATGCAAATGCATTAACCAGGTCGTGAATTACCTTGGTCCCGGTTATTTCTCAAGATAGCACCTTTAGACTTCCGGTCCATTGCAAGTGCGAGTTGGATCAGTAGCCAAAAAGGGTGTTCACGCAATTTTCGATCCAAATACCTCAGTTTTCAATGTGTGCTGACATGACACTGACGCAGTGAGACAGGTTTTCACGTTCACCAGTAATCAGAAGGGATCCCCCGTATCCGAGGTGGAAGTGGTCCAATTTTTTATCACTTGAAACCTGGCTGACTCAAGTGAGAGGAAAAATTATAAAGAAACTTGCAACAGTGCAATGGTTTTCAGTTTTTGATTAGTTGACAAGAAGCAATATCCTGGACTTATACTGCAAGCTGGCCTCCTTAGATATATTCTGTAATTTTGAGTGGAATCAACTGTTTCACTGTCTTTTCAAATAGTAGTATCGAAAGCTGAAGCAACAAGGATGAAGTTGTTGGACATGCACAGTTGAGCCGTTGGCAAACGAACATACCGGCTTTATTGACTTGTTGAGCTTCTTGACAGTTCAAGCGTATCTTTGACCGTTCTATTCCTAGATCAGCCTCCTCAGTNTATCTTTGACCGTTCTATTCCTAGATCAGCCTCCTCAGTGTAAGTTGGCGCCAGCGGTATCGATCTACTCTCGCTGGCGCGTGAAACCAATGGTGATGGAGCAAGCAAAATTTATAACTTGTACTCGCTGTTAGGGTTCCAGTAAAATATTTGTACAACTGATCATTAGGTACATCTGTTGAGTAAATGCACTTGTAATGGCGATGTAATCTGCTCATATATTCTCCAAGTGGAACTCAGCTTGTGATTATGCGTTGGCATGGAGATTAACATTGTTGATAACTTAGTGACGCTCCTACACCGTTTCACCCCCATAAAAACAGAGTTTATTTTCGAAACGGGTTTCAAAGTGAGATTCTATTGAATTTATTATCAACAATGGAGATATACACAGACAGAACACCCAGAGCGAAAAGCCGCCATTCTTGTGAGGCATGAATTTTAAAACCGTACTTGATCTTGTACAATGCTGACAAACAAAATAGTTTGCACCTAATATATCGGTGATGCACTACTCATAAGGCTGCTGAAA
>NW_008752672.1:13880-14397 GCF_000715545.1 Opisthorchis viverrini | reverse complement strand
AGTGTTACAATTTAACGATCACAAATCAGCAAAACAATTTTAAGGGGCTAGGCGGCGGGTAAATAGAGGTTAAAATTAAGTTTTAATCCCTCAACGCGGAGGACTTATTAATAGCATTCCATTCCTCCATTTATATACTCGATAACTGAGTATACCATTCATGAGTGTCGTAATTTCTCGGGCACGCTTCTTTGTTTCACTGAGATCCAACCCTCATTATTTCGTTCAGGCACCGTTGTGTCTCATCGATATCCTCTCACCTGATGTCTTACAAAAGCCAATCCAAACGAATTAGGACATTGGGTCGGGAACACAATGAGATTACTCACTTTTTGGGTGAAAAACGAAAGCGGCCATGTTAGTGCTGGTGATACCACTTTACTCAGGCTTTGTGTATAAAACGCATATCCCCACGTCACATGCACGAATTCGGAAAACCTCCGACATTCTGGCTTGGAGCTATGCAACGTTTCTTCTCGGTTGCATGTTTACCTTGCACTAAAATAGCAATGCTGAT
>NW_008752672.1:12485-13855 GCF_000715545.1 Opisthorchis viverrini | reverse complement strand
TGTGACATGAAGGCAGATCTGAAGGAAAAACTATTCTCTTCAATGAGCGGTTATTTACAGATTTCTAGCGAGACACTGAACATAATTAATTCTCAGGTTCACCGATGGCATAATTTTATTGGCTAAAATCTGGGACCAATTGAAGATCCGGCACATATTTCTCCATGACAAATAGTAGGATGTAAACACCGCGATTAACTAATATTTAGCCCGTTGTTAGGACTCACCAGCTTCCGAGCACGGATGCTATTCGAAGTACAGACTAAAACGTTTTGTTACTCTAACCAGAGGAACTTTGCTGTTCGCTGACCTGTCAGCGGACGGTTAACTTCAAGACAAGGACAGGCTCTAAGACAATTGCACTCGGTAAATAAGTGTTTGTGCATTTGTTAGGATTTACATGGTAAATTCCCTCTTTCGCTCTTTCAAAGTTAACAGTACAATTTTGGTGGTCTGTGTAAAATCATCTTAATTTTGCTGTCGATAATTTCTGAAATGACAGCTCCTCTTGGCATGATACGGCGCCAATTTGATTCCAGACCAATTTAATAAGTTGTATAACCCACACAATTTTTGCCACTGCACGACAATGATCGCTGTAACTAGTAATCATTGATGGCAAAATTATCTTGCTCCATGCAATTGGGTTTTTGTCCCCTTTCACCAAAAATCATATTACGCGGGTACATTCTGACAAATAAACAAACTTGTGAAAAGATTCCTTTAGGAATCTATACTGCTATGCCTCGAATGTCGAACCAACTGAAACATGAGGCGGCCTGTGAGCAACACATTCACCTGTGGAGTATTAAAAGCGGGAAATTCATTCGAGTCTCTCGTGAAAACCCAATTGATCTGCAAACAGGTGTTTCTCGAAAACAGTCCGATTTGGGTTAAAGTAGAACATAAGGTTAATGGAAACTCGTGGACTGCGCCCAACTGATGAGCCCGAAGAAGCGGGCTGTCGGGTATTTTCCTTCGTGAAAATATCAGATTTCGTTTTGGTACGCTATGAATCAGGCCAAATCGGCGAATCGCAGGTTCCACTTCACCCCAAGGACATTGCGCAAACAACCGGAATTTTGTTGGAACGATTGTTGGATTTCACTGAATCCGCTTCCTTATGGCATTTACAAACCGACAAATTAACCAACGAATGAATAATCATTTTCGTTCCAACTACATTGTTATTTCTTTATTTCAGCGCATTGGCGTAAGTTTTGTGTGTTAGGGTCAAGGTTTTTTGTACCAGCGTGGTGCGCGCCACACAGTATAAGAAGAAGGCGCCATTTGTGCTCCGCTTGACCTCCAAGTTGTTTCAAACTGGTGTCATCCTCCGTGTCTAGGACATAATTTGGTTCCCAGACAGG
>NW_008752672.1:3462-9992 GCF_000715545.1 Opisthorchis viverrini | reverse complement strand
TGCAGCTGACCCGCTCCAGTACCTAGTATCGGAGACAAAAGACTCACAGAAGGGAACACAACAGCTGTATTCCGAACAAGCGAGTGCGTGAGAGAGCGTGAGTGTGCGAGAGCCAGAGCGAGTGCGACTGCAAAAGTTACAACCGCCCCACGCATCTTAAAAGGGACTTTCTGACATTGATCCAGACTGTCTGATAGGCGCTGGTGATGGCAGATCAAAACCGATCGTGCCTCTGTGAACGCCTGAACGCTGATCACATTCGGTCGTGCTTCTGTGGCGCAGAGAACACTCATCAGGTTTTACTGATGGCCTGGCTGGATGCTTGCCGGATTTCCGGTTGAGCTTTTGGTGCATCAGTAGGTTCCCAGCTTTCAGAAGTTGATTTCAGGAATTCGGCCTTCCTGATGAAACCTTAATTACTTACCGTTGATTTTCTATGACGTCAGCGGTGAGGATATGGATGATAAACAAGAGTGCCTGAACGAAGTAAGTATAGTTTGGGCACATTTGATCACACGAAGTGTGCCCGAGAAATAACGACAAATTCTCACTTGTAGAATTAGATATGATGCATAGAAATGGGAATGGAATTCTAGTGCCGCGTCCTCTAATTTACAGCAGTGAAACAATTTACAATATTTTAAAGTTGATTTTTGATTTGGAACGCTGCTTGTTGAACAACTGGGAAGCGAATTCTTCGAATTTCCGCCGTTGGGTTGCAATTCCCGATTTCGGTTTAAGCATTCAGAGGCAACACATTCATCAAAATAGCCCAATAATTCATCCAACTTAACCTTCGACAAAACGAAAATTACATGCCCTGCGCCAGTTAGCAAAATATCATGGAGTCGAATGGACTCAGCTGTAGTTTTCCATGCGTATCATTGTTTCGGACATGCATTGCACAATATATTATATCACCAAATTTCACTCTGGAAATTAATGGCGAACAAGATGTATTGATTAGAATAATTGTGTTGTCCGAACCACTTTCCGTCTTCCAGCTTTCTCGTAACTTCTTGAGTGCATCATGTACAATTTTGATCCAGTAGAACATTATCGATTTTCAAGTGTGCTGGCTTATTGGCATTCTTTCGTCTGGCAGCCAGAGGTTTGAGCTAATCTTGACGAAAAGCTCATACATTGCGACAACATACGCAAACGATGACTAAACTGCAGTGCTTCTATAGTGATTTGTAGCAAAACCTGTCCTATTTAAATGCGACTGTTAACCTTCAGCTTGGAAGTTCATTGGTTTTTCATAATGCGGATCATTTTGGTATTGGATTTGCCGTGTCACATGTGCACAAGTAACGATTGAGTTGGTGGCAAATTCTGTGAGCTGTGACCTCGGAAATGATACCTGGATGGTTTTGTTTTTGAACTGTCTAAAATACGGCGCTGCTTGAAATGGCCAGCACGACGGTGGAACTTCAAAATAAATGAGTTGGATTCTTCGACACAAAAGCCGCAATTTGGGCTCCTGCTCACAAGTGAAGTAAATTGCCGATTCACGATATCCGGGTACTGCGCGCCCTTGTCTGTAACTGCAAGTGGATGACCGCTAACCTTTTAGGAAATGACCTGAGATTGTGAGCTACTGCAGGGACGTTGCAAATTCCAAACTTTAAGCTGTCGGGATCTGTTGAGTGACAGGGTATTTCGAAGAAGTTGCTCATCCAGCGTTTGACCTAAACAAGTCAGTGCAGAACAGTGAAACTGGATATGTATATTCGAAAACGTGTACACACCAGTTGCGTTTTATACAACATTTGCATTGCAAACAGACGGAGGTAAGGAAACTTGTTTTGACATTAAAACTCAAGGTGTGACGGTTAAGCAATTAATCCTACGGCAAATGTTTATCCCTCGGGACTCACAAAATATTTGCCAAGGTAGATATCTAGCGCTATATTTTCAAATTTACACCGTAACATGCGTTATCATGTGTATGCATTGAGAATGCCTAGCTTACATCAGGTGTTTAGCAAAAGTTTGCTTTGGATATGTTTGGTATAAGTTTTTAAAGTATTCAATGAAGCATTCAACGAGGAGCTTAACTGGAAGCAGCGAGTCAGTTCTTGTAAAACGTTTACCAAAATGCAGCCAACAGCGACCAAATATACAAAGCGCGTTCTTTGAAGTAGGCGATGGTCGTCTAGCGGTTTGTCACGTGCTTCATTGTCAACGTGTGGATAGCAGTTGACATCAATTGTGGGTAGAGACTAACTTAAGCTATGCGAAATCATTCCGAACTCACTTTGCCCTGTCCGATCGATAGACGGTATCGGAACATTGGACAGCAGAATATTCTTCGGTATTATCCGCGAAATTTAGCTACACGTTTTTTTCCAGTTTTCTGTTACATTTCCAAAGACGCTTTGTCGAATTATGGAATGCACGTACTAGGTGGGAACAAGTGGCTCACCAGTGCAAAGAACTGCATTTGGAAATCTGCAAAATATAAGTTCTTCACTGAATGGGCTGGTTGACCTCATTTAATACTCACAATCGGTTTAACCCGACGACCTGTCAACACAACCTAGGTACTCTAATCCGTGACCACATTGCGACAGCAAAGGAACATTGTGATCTGGGTACCAGTTAGCATTCACTAAAAAAGGACTACCATTTCGACGGTCAACCGTGTGTTCCTAACATTTGGTAACGAATATTACATTGCGTCTTCCATTACAACCCTAATGGTCGATTGCCCACTTCCGTTTCCCACTCAGTGCAGTTAGGAAACGTTAGTCTCACAACTTCCCGTGGAAGAAATTAGTACTAACAATTTTGGGTAGTTTGTGGCGTTTCCGACCAGCAAACTGGTACCTCCGCGTGACATGAAGGCAGATCTGAATGAAAGCCTATACTCTTCAATGAAGCGTTAATTTTCAGGTGGTTAATTATATCGCAGAATTTCTAATACAGATTTCTAGCGTGACACTGACCACAATTAATTCTCAGGTTCACCGATGGCATAATTTTATCAGGTAAAACCTGAGACTCATTGAAGATCCTGGAGAGATTTCTCCATCACAAATTGCAGGAGGTAAACGATGAATGGAATCTTGGTATAGATCACCAGAGCGCACTCGCTTGTCTAACAAAAAAATGCGCCACCGCGTTTAAGCAATATTTAGCCCGTTGTTAGGACTCACCATCTTCCGAGCATGGGTGCTATTCCAAGTACAGATTAAAACGTTTTGTTACTCCAGCCGAATGAAATTTGTCGTTCGCTGACATGTCAGCGAACACGTAAATCCAAGACTAGGACAGGTACCAAGAATTTGCACTCAGTAAATAAGTGTTTGTGCATTTGTTAATATTTATATGGTAAATTCCCTCTTTCGCTCTTTCAAAGTTAACAGTAGACATTTGGTGGTCTGTATAAAAGCATCTCAAACTTGCCGTCCATAATTTCTGAAATAACAGATCATTTCGGTAAGATACGGCGCAAATTTTATTTCAGACCAAATTATTAAGTTAACCCACACAATTTTTTTTCACTGCATGACAGTGATCGCTGTAACAAGTACACTTTGAATTCAAAAGTGTCTTGCTCCATGCAATTAAGGATTTTTCTCCAATCAACTCAACTCATTATCCGGGTACATTCTGACACATAATCAAACTCGTGAGATTTTTCCT
Organism: Opisthorchis viverrini; assembly: GCF_000715545.1. Lineage (NCBI taxonomy): Eukaryota > Metazoa > Platyhelminthes > Trematoda > Opisthorchiida > Opisthorchiidae > Opisthorchis > Opisthorchis viverrini. The sequence continues at coordinate 6,341 of NW_008752672.1, read as the reverse complement.
TTATTAATCTATAGTGCTAAGTCTCGAACTTGCGCATACAGTGTTTGGCCTAAACAACTGAGTGCAGAACAGTGAAGCTGGATGTCTATATTCGAAAACCTGCATAAACCAGTTGCATTTTATACACTGCAAACAGACGGAGGCAATGCAACTTGTTTTGACATTAAAACCCAAGGTGTGACGATTAAACAAATTTGATATGGTGGACATCTAGCGCCAAAGAGATTGAATATTTTGATCAAATACGAATCTAAAACTTATAATCTGTTGTAATATTGTGACACATTGCCAAACTATTTAGTAGTTTCCTATAGGAATCTATACTGCGATACCTCGAATGTCGCACCACCTGGAACATGAGGCGGCCTGTGAGCAACACATTCACCTGTGGAGTATTAAAAGCGGGAAATTCATTCGAGTCTCTCGTGAAAACCCAATTGATCTGCAAACAGGTGTTTCTCGAAAACAGTCCGATTTGGGTTAAAGTAGAACATAAGGTTAATGGAAACTCGTGGACTGCGCCTAACTGATGAGCCCCAAGAAGCGAACTGTCGTGTAGTTTCCTTCGGGAAGATATCAGATTTCGTTTTGGTACGCTATGAATCAGGCCAAATCGGCGAATCGCAGGTTCCACTTCACCGCAAGACAATGCGCTAAACAACCGGAATTTTGTTGGGGCTGTGGTTGGATCTCACTCAATTCCGCTTGCACATGCCATTTGCAAGCTGACAAGTGAATCAACGAATGAATAATCACTTTTCGTCCAAACTTCATTGTTATTTCTTTACTTCAGCGTAATGGCGTAAGTTTTGTGTTTTAGGATCATGGTTTCTTTTGTTGCAGCGGGGTACGCGCCACACAGTATAAGAAGAAGGCGCCATTTGTGCTCCGCTTGACCTCCAAATTGTTTCAAACTGGTGTCTTCCTGTGTGCTCAGGACATGGTATGGTTCCTAGACAGGTGTGCACCAGAAGGCTGGAGCATTTGATCACCCAGCGTCACGTTGCAGTCGTCTGGGAATACAAATATTTGGGAATAACTTTATGCGGCTTATTTCGGAACAGCAGGGTGAAGTTCTTCAAAGCTTATGCGTAGTAACCGATTATGTTGTAAATGGATGCGAGCAACAAATTATTCATGCGACTAACCCTCACTTAAAAGTTGAAAATATAATGCCTTGCTAATCAGTTGTTTATGAATTTGAGATTGAGGAATAAATATTACGCATGTCATTTAGCACTAAGTAATTAAATGTTTGTATCAGTTGAAGAGCGCTTATGTGAGAAATGATCCCGAAAGTGATTCTACGGAATTTGGCACGTCACCAAGTTGGCTCGAGTACGCACGTATTGAGCCACAACCTGCACTACTCATTTCTCCGAAACATTTTCAATGGGTAATCGTCTGACTAGGTGAATATGTGGCTCTTTAACTCACAAAATTATAAATGATGACTTTTTCTTCTCAGCGCAAAATCTGCGCATCAACAACATTTTCTTCATCAACAGATTTGTTTTCCTAAAATCTTTCATGCACGAATAATGTACTAAATAATCGCCTCCCAAAGATTGTCAGCCACGCCATTCGGTGCAGTATGCTGACCTGTCTGTTTGTTATCGAATGAAGTTTCTGTCTTCTTAACGGCACTCTGCACGAATACTAAATAATCGCCTCCCAAAGATTGTCAGCCACGCCATTCGGTGCAGTATGCTGACCTGTCTGTTTGTTATCAAATGAAGTGAAGTTTTTCTTAACGGCACTCGTGCAAAACAACTACATGATGCGATTGTGTAGCTTACCCCAAACTGTTCAACTTCATCCATTCTGTTTTATTACGCTACAACATGCTTTGGTGCGCCTATTTGATTAGATCTATTGCAACCCTGTTTATTATTTATCGCGCAGCAATTTAGTTGCAACCCGTAGTGTTAGAGGCTCCGTTTCCAAAATACATGTTTATTATAAAATGCCCTGTTTTGTTTGTGCACGAGGTGGAAAGGTCTTCCCTTTCCCCAGCCCAAACTCTTTTTGGATGATCAACTGCTCCGCGAAGAAAATCAAGCAGCCACATCTAGCTGCCCAGGATTTCTAAAGTTGTTCGATTTAGTCAACATGAGTTTGGTCATTGAAGTAAATGTAGTCAACGGAATGAAATATCTTAAAGCAAAAAATTACATGACAAAAGCTAGCTTGAAAATACCAAACCCATGCGAAATTGGAAACAGTGTTTGAAACAAAACTGCAAACGTCGGTACGTTAGTATCGGGAACTGAGAAAAGAGGGTCACGCGAATTATTATGATCGACGGTCATAATCTCGCACCACCGGATGCAGCACATGGATGTAGCTACAAATCATCAGACGAACAACGCAGTGGTCGAGCCAATCTGCTCTTCAAATTTTGATTAATAATGATGTCCCTCAGTGGAACCAGGTGTGATCGGTTAAGAAGTGCAGACTGTTTAGAACATCCTTGAATGAAGGACCTTTACTTCAACGAGAAAGCACAAAATTGCCGAACTGTCGCACTGCTTTGGAGTATACAAGTCTGTGAGCTGATCGTGGCGAAATTCTCAAGCAAGATACATTCATGTAAGGTCTGGACAAGACAGGTCCAATGCGCAACTATTTAATCAAAAATCGGGTTCCCCCATAAATTTGTACCAGCTCAATCCAAAGGACGTTGCGTTCACAAATTGTGTCTACTACTCGCATCTCTCCTCAAGAGTTAAGGATGAACAAGCGAGCAGTAGGTTCACGAAATCTAATATGAATGGCTCGCATAATATTGTCCACATTTCAGGATACAATAACAGGGTTTCCGAACTCACCGACGTAGCCCCTGATATCAAACGTTAATGAATCGAAGCCACATCACT
>NW_008752672.1:0-2760 GCF_000715545.1 Opisthorchis viverrini | reverse complement strand
GTCGTCTGGGAATACAAATATTTGGGAATAACTTTATGCGGCTTATTTCGGAACAGCAGGGTGAAGTTCTTCAAAGCTTATGCGTAGTAACCGATTATGTTGTAAATGGATGCGAGCAACAAATTATTCATGAGACTAACCCTCACTTAAAAGTTGAAAATATAATGCCTTGCTAATCAGTTGTTTATGAATTTGAGATTGAGGAATAAATATTACGCATGTCATTTAGCACTAAGTAATTAAATGTTTGTATCAGTTGAAGAGCGCTTATGTGAGAAATGATCCCGAAAGTGATTCTACGGAATTTGGCACGTCACCAAGTTGGCTCGAGTACGCACGTATTGAGCCACAACCTGCACTACTCATTTCTCCGAAACATTTTCAATGGGTAATCGTCTGACTAGGTGAATATGTGGCTCTTTAACTCACAAAATTATAAATGATGACTTTTTCTTCTCAGCGCAAAATCTGCGCATCAACAACATTTTCTTCATCAACAGATTTGTTTTCCTAAAATCTTTCATGCACGAATAATGTACTAAATAATCGCCTCCCAAAGATTGTCAGCCACGCCATTCGGTGCAGTATGCTGACCTGTCTGTTTGTTATCGAATGAAGTTTCTGTCTTCTTAACGGCACTCGTGCAAAACAACTACATGATGCGATTGTGTAGCTTACCCCAAACTGTTCAACTTCATCCATTCTGTTTTATTACGCTACAACATGCTTTGGTGCGCCTATTTGATTAGATCTATTGCAACCCTGTTTATTATTTATCGCGCAGCAATTTAGTTGCAACCCGTAGTGTTAGAGGCTCCGTTTCCAAAATACATGTTTATTATAAAATGCCCTGTTTTGTTTGTGCACGAGGTGGAAAGGTCTTCCCTTTCCCCAGCCCAAACTCTTTTTGGATGATCAACTGCTCCGCGAAGAAAATCAAGCAGCCACATCTAGCTGCCAGGATTTCTAAAGTTGTTCGATTTAGTCAACATGAGTTTGGTCATTGAAGTAAATGTAGTCAACGGAATGAAATATCTTAAAGCAAAAAATTACATGACAAAAGCTAGCTTGAAAATACCAAACCCATGCGAAATTGGAAACAGTGTTTGAAACAAAACTGCAAACGTCGGTACGTTAGTATCGGGAACTGAGAAAAGAGGGTCACGCGAATTATTATGATCGACGGTCATAATCTCGCACCACCGGATGCAGCACATGGATGTAGCTACAAATCATCAGACGAACAACGCAGTGGTCGAGCCAATNTAATCATATGGCAGCCTGAATGTAAATGTGCACACAGGTGGTTATTGCGTACCAAATTACTCGTAAGGCTAGTGAAATACACTCCGTTGCAAACTAATTTGATTTTGGTGGGTTGCCCAAAGTTTGCTGAAATGTCATCGGAAGCCCGCTGCCGGCTTTGCCCTTCTAGAAGTTCAAAAACAGGCGCCGTCCCCGAGTTTTCATCAGACTGATGCTCGATTTTTTTTACAGAGTGTAACAACTACTCTCTTGTGCACAAACAAGTTTTTTTTGCTAGAAGATTTAAATAAATGCAGCTGAATTTCCCGTTTGGGGTGATCCACTCCAAGTAAAAGTGCCACAGTTGGTCGCTTGCTTTTCAGCTCTTAAAAAAATCTGTTTAAATTGAGTTTATGTGCAGAGGGTGGGCGAAAATATTGCATAGATCTGCTGATACCTGTAACAGCATCTTCAGCGCAATGTTCCTCATTAATGCTGAAACCTTGGGCACTTTTTATGTGGAACTGATTGACTTGTTTCGTAAGATTGTCTTACGTATCTCACTTTTTTTAGCTTACAATGGTGGGCGTTACTGCGCATATCTAGGTGAGTCGACAAAACACATGTATTTTCTAATTGCCGCCAAAATCTTTCAATCGAGCGTTGTAATTCCGCCTCACTGAACGCGAATTGCGTATTTTTTCGAGCAGAACTGATAGCAATTAGCCTCATGACATATCGTAAGAATTTGAGTTCAGCGAGTAGAAGACTGAGTTGTACAAATCGCAAAATATTTCACAAAGAACAAGCACAGCAGAACGCAGAGCTGACTAGTCAGTAAGTGACTAAACGAAATGGATTACAAATTCGTAGACAAGAAGAAGAAGAACACCGCTTTCAAATTTGCGGGATTAGCACATTCAGACAAACCACACTGCTGCCACGGGAATAAATGCATTCACTGCATGAATTACTCTTTTCCCATTCACGACGGCTGCAAAACTACTTAAAAAATCAGTTCACATGCAATCATCATACTAAAGTTGATAGAGATCATCTGCCGAGAATAAAGCTAAACGCAAAAAATGTAACAGCCAAATCATCTAAGATGCTCTGTTAGAGGGGATTTTTCATCCAACCCAGGGCGCATACGAGATTATCACCGAATCACCATAATCATCATTATCACTATCAATCTCATCATCACCATCATCATCGTCTCGTCAGTCATGCTCATCATCATCAGCGGCATGATATGATTGTTCAATACCAATGCTTCACTGCGTACAACTATGATTTATTTGAAAGTCTTATTGTGAAGAAAATAATAAATATGGACAGGGAAGGCCATGCATCGAAATGATGGTAGCTCGGATGATTTTATTGTTTGTTGGCCAATACAGAACATGGCAATCGTCTTGCAAACGTATTGTCAATGCGAATCGGGAAAGATCCAAATCAAAACAGGGGAGAAGTCGACTGAAAGAGAAGTGATCGGGTTGACCAGTCCACTTG
>NW_008752671.1:13216-14441 GCF_000715545.1 Opisthorchis viverrini | reverse complement strand
AATGAGGTGTCCTATCTCAAAAGAAAATACTGAATTGACTGTCGCTCTTGGTCAGTCAATCTATGTTCAGTTCAAACTGTTTCATCAAAAGAATCAAGGAACGGCCGCATGTACTGCCGTGGTGATGAGACGCGTAATTCTAGTGCTTTCCAACGGGGATGAAACAATTTTACGGTGATTCTAGACCTCTCAAAATCCATTGGTTTTATGGAAAGGACCAAATGTCAGTAGATTGTAGGTGTTTTTGCACTGCTAATGTGGGTGTTGGGCAGGGAAATTATGAACGATTTGGCCTGTTGATGAGGGGCACCATCAAATAATTTTGCAGTAATATCTCAAATGGCGCAGTTTATCGCAGATTCACGAGAGATTTTATCCTGTTAATAAACCCATGATAAAAGGCTGAGAAGCACTGTAAAGCTTCTTATTGCTTGTGAGGAATCATCAGTGGCGTGCATCTGATAGAGTTACTGGATTCAGAATGTATTATTTGGCGATGTTTTCACTTGTTTCAGTGACAAAGCATATGGGATGAAGTGTTTGCGTGGCAGACGCAACCGTTAAAACCTTCTATGTGTCTAATTTTGGCAGACCTGTCTAAGAATTAATATTCCAGAACGTTTTCCGTCCTTGAAAAAGACGCGAAAATTTCAGCTGGTCCAAGCAACTATAATCGAAAAAATTAAAAGACATCGCCACCTGCTTGTGATCGTGATATTTCATTTTATGAATATAGCTATTATCAAAATTTGTCATAGGCGTCCTATTTCCTTGTATTTGAAAGCACGTTAGATGCTCATGTGATCATCTTTGCCGATTGGTGTACTCAACAAAGAACATGAATTCCAATCTGTATCCTAAAACTGAGGATACGAAAATGCAAAAGTGCTTCATTGTTCTGTTTTCATAAACAATCTTTCAAACGGTCTTTGAAACTGTTCCCGAGAGACAACGACTATTCTCCTTTATTCCAACTGATCGCAAACGGGTAGGAATTTGCGCATAACCAAACAATATTACTTTAACGAGGTATTGATATTTTACGACAAGGAAGAAGCAAAACAGAGTCCAAGTATCCTAACAGAGAGATGATAAATAAGAAAGTAAGCGTGCTCAAATCAATCGAATTATTTACTTATGCCTGATGTTTTTACGAAATGACAGATGAGATTGATTGACTATACGTTTAATGTAGAGTGATATTAATTGTCTACTGAACAGCAAC
>NW_008752671.1:0-1354 GCF_000715545.1 Opisthorchis viverrini | reverse complement strand
TGTTACCTGGTCGAGAGCGCCACGTTTTACTGTTCATCTTGAAATGGTTTTTCACTTGTTCCTGCATGGGAAATTATTGGCGTACAGCTTCACTTACAAACTGCTTGGTACCATCAAATATGGTGATAGAACCCTGATTCCTCTGTACTCTTACGTCCTCGATTCAAATCCAGAGTGAAAATGTTATTCACTGGTTAATGTGTTCATTCGTCCACTCATTCATCAATTCGCTGTGATCTAAAACACAACTTTATGAGGCACTAAAGGAATAAGGCCAACCAATTTATCATGATCAGAATCTGACTTGTTGGGCCCCAGCATTAGCCTTACATATCTTACATCGTTTGAAGACCAGAACAAGAAGCATGTCCAGCAGAACTTTTGGAGCCTCAAGTAGTGTGGCAACGTGGTGCAACGTGCGCTTCAGAGATAGATATGCTTTTAATAAAGTTTACTTTGCCATTTTGCTGGACAACAAATGCATACCTAAGGGCTGTCAGCGTGTAGCGGCCAAACTTCAGAAATTCCATTACATTAATGGCAGGGAAAATCCAGCACAGGGAAGAACGGTAATTCAGTGTCCAACTCAGGCTTAGTTGTATGAAACTAGGCTAGTGTGATGTCTGCGCTGTTGGAGTGTACGACCCAAAATGAAGTTAAAATTGACGGAGATCTAATTGAGAAATATCCCTCGTCTGAAAGCTTCACGAGGTTCTTAAGACCACTTTATGCCCGACCAAAAATTTGTGGCTTGTAGGGCATTCAATTTTCACTTTGTTCCAAACTTAGACCGGGTATGTATGCGACAAGTATTCACCTTGACGGGTGCTTCTGTTTTGTCTGCGATTCCTTTTTCACAATCGGTTTTTTCGAATTAATGACCCAAAGTTTCAATCCCTCTGACCTTTGGATGTCTTATCCTAGCCTACATATTGCGAGCCTAATGCGAACTTGACGCTCGTCTATTGTTAAACTTGCAAACCTCAGCACACGGATAAAGGGCCAAAAGGTTGTGATCCCTCTTTTGCAACCTGCTATTTAATCTGGAAGGAATTTTTCGTAAGCTCAAAAAAGCACACATGTTTTGTGGTAGTGCTATAAATCTCTCTGTACTTCGTCACTGAGCTACAACTTATTTCGATCAGCCTTTGATAACTTGAAAAAATACTTCCCTTTGTTCTGGTATGATTTTTCATTGAATCAAACTCGACGGCACGGTAACTGCCCCCATTCAGCCACTTGCTTCGATCGTTTGTTTATTTACTCTACCTCTTTGGCTCTGACAAGCCTTTCATACTTGTATGGCCACAAAAGCCATCCCGTCCAACACTGGTTTGCTAACATGTGGGCTCCA
>NW_008752670.1:13865-14463 GCF_000715545.1 Opisthorchis viverrini | reverse complement strand
AGGACGAGAGTTACGGTTTGTCAATGCGCCCGGGAATTGTACGTGAAAACATGAGTAGTGCTCGGCAAGCATGTGCTCAATGCGGAGATTATATAAGGGAACCACCTGAACTGGGCTGATTATTCACATATAATCACAGCTAAGGTCAACTGAGCGCATCCCAGCCCAGCTCAGCTCAGCCAAAATAATTTCGTTTCAGCACAGCTCAGCTCAGCTGATCTCAGACGAACTCAGCTCACATCAGCTGACATCATCGTGGAACACCTGAATTCAGCTGTCGTCCACAGTGCAGTAAAATAAACGTTTGTACTAGCCCGTGTTTCCGGATGTTCTAAAATTTTACCAAGGTAACAGTTTGCATGAAGTCGACCGCGTGCGATGTGTAACTGCAATTTGACCTCCCACAAGATTGCGGATGATTGTGTTCGATCTGTTCGATATCAGGCGCCATTTTCAAATGTGGCGTGGGAGAATATATAGGCCGTCGCGCCTACCTTATCCTGTATGATGTGAAATTTAAATTTTGGAATAGAAATAGGTAGTAATTGAGATAGTTTCGAGGTCATGCCTATCGTTTGGCCACTCCCGCCAAACACGC
>NW_008752670.1:0-1945 GCF_000715545.1 Opisthorchis viverrini | reverse complement strand
GATCAACTCGGAATAGGTCCTCGTAGCGGGGGAACTACGTCTCGAACGTAACTTTAGCGTCTGGATCATCATAGTTAAATTCCGCCATGCTATTCGCAATCGCATCTACCTGCTGACCGGGCGCCGGACCGGACGTAGCACTACTAGCTGGAACCTTCAGCTGCGTAAGCATCTCGATGAGCTTAAGGTGTTGCTCGAGCAGGGCCTCTACTTTCGCAGGATCCATTACGAGTAGAACGAAACACCTGGTCGCCAAAATGATATGTATCGGAATTTGGTAGGATCAACGGCTATACGCGACCTGAAAACGAGCGCACAACTCCCCAACTATGGCGCGAGCCCAACCAATACTAGCGCAGACAGAGAAGATCAGACCTTCGGAAGGGGGCTTTTACTCCCTCATCCAAAGGCGAATTACAGTGAGAGCAACGGCGTATATATATATTTCGAGGGAATTGGGGAGCAAAAAGTAAGTTATTGCACACCAAGTAAAACTGGCCAATAGAAAAAGAGCGCAATCGTTACGGACCGAGGTGCAATATGGCGGAAGAGAAGCGAAATTTAAAATTTCAAAAATTTATGAAAACGAATTGGCAATAACTCGGAAAATGAACAGGTTTGGTGATGCTGATGTATACAGCAGTGTATATTATAGTGAAGTGTATTGCGGGGCAGTGCAGTGCAGTGCAGTGCAGTGCAGTGCAGTGCAGCGCAGTAGACTGCAGGTTTGGCAGGTCTGAACGAGACATACGCATCACCCCCGCAATTATTTCAATTGCTGCAAGTTTGTATTACATAAATTCAACTTTCACATCATACAGGATCAGCCAGGCGTGACGGGGTATATATTATCTCACGCCACATTTGAAATTGACGGCTGATATCCATTAGATCGAACACAAACATTCGTCATTTTGCGGGAGGCGAAAAACCAGCTACATATCGCACACGGCCGCCAGTATATAAATGGTTAACTTCGACAAAATTTAGCACACCCGAAAAGACTGGCTAGCAAAAACGTGTTTTGTAACAGCAATGGGAGCGAGAGCCGAAATGGGCTGATCTCAGGTGACATGAGTTGAGCTGACATGAGTTCGGATGAAATAAGCGGAGCCAAGCTGAGCTCATATGAGATGACCGGAGTTGAGCAGAGCAGAGATGAGCTGAGATGAGCTGAGCTGAGCTGAGCTGAGGTTACCGGAGATGAGCTGGACTGAGCTGGGTTCAGGGGATTTAGCTGTGATTATTTGTGAATAATCAGCCCATTTCAGGTGGCCTACATATAAACCCGCTGTATAAGGCACATATATACTAACCATTATTCATGTTGTCATGTACACATCCCGGGCGCATGCGAACTATAACGTAGTGATAATCGTCAAAATCGTGTGATATAAATAGTCAGTAGAAACACTTATGTCGCGTTGACAATCCGTAAATCTGTGGCCACATTAAGCTGCACCAACAACCGGTGAGTTCCGATTCTTATGTAACCGAACAAAGTCTGGCATCACACAGGATAATAACAAATCAAGCGCCATGTGGATGAGCAACCACGANAATCAAATGTCCAAACATCCTCGTTCGCACAACCACTTGGTTCACACTATTTCAATGGACGGCGTTCCGCGAACTGGCAGCGAGGCAAGCTGTGCTTACCCGTTGCATCCACGAGGGGAGTGCGGTATCTGTGCCTAGCGCACTGAAGTGCGGTGCAACGCATTGCGGGTTTGGCGGGAGTGGCCGAACAATACGCATGACCACGCAAATATATCAATTATAACCAATATATATTCCCCCACGCCACATTTGAAAATAGTGCCTGACACCCAACTGATCGATCACAAATATTCGCGTTATTGTGGGTGGTGAACTGGTAGTTACATAACGCACGCGGTCGACTTCGTGCATATTGTTACCTTGGTCAAATGTTAGAACATCTGAT
>NW_008752669.1:13785-14469 GCF_000715545.1 Opisthorchis viverrini | reverse complement strand
TTCAAATGAAGTATGGTTTGGGCTTTCGAATAAGGCCCGAGATCATATTGAAGAACGTTAAACAATTTTGGTGGTATTGTGCGTGTAGGTTGTCGGCAAATGCTTGCATCAGTGGGATACCTGTTTTCACATACAGTTTGTGGAAGGACAAAAAAGAATTAGCTGATCTATCCAATCTTTGAGGCAGCACCTGTCTTTAACTTGCATATTATTGAAAACATCACAAGTGAGTTCACCAGTAAGCGGTGAGTTGTTGTCGGAAGTGGATTGTGCACAGTAGTTGGCAGCAGAAAATAATGGTTTCCCGATTGCATTACAAAGGAACGTGGAATCAGTGTGATGGCTGAGGCTGTATCGAGCTGCAGTTGGACAGAATGATTATTCACGGAAAATATGGTAAATTTCCTGCGCTTTGCCTAATCCAATTGGAATGATACGGAGACAGAATTCGATCGACGTCGCTTTCGCTGTGATGTAGGAGTCGTTTTGGGTGCGCTCTTTTGATGACCAACCAAACTGGTTCTCTGTGGGAAACAAAATCACTCCTTATGACTAATGCGACACGACGTCTGAACGGCTTAAATTGAGTGTAATGCCGATCACCACGAGACCAAGGCGATGCAGAAAACTCATTTTGTTCGAGGTGACAATTGCCCTGAAGAGCCTTATTCTTAGTTTAGGAGA
>NW_008752669.1:12911-13775 GCF_000715545.1 Opisthorchis viverrini | reverse complement strand
TATGCAGACGAACTCACTCGTGGGGAGGTTTTGGTTTGCATCAAGTGTATATTTCTGCCTTACAAGGTGTTTTTTAACACGAAACACAGACTTCGGTCAATCAACAGAAGTGGACAGACTGAGAGATGACCCGCGCAGTCCAGTCGCGGACTTCTGTTTCGGCGACTTGGGTCCGAAACCCTAGATACATGCTTTCAGATTGGTTGCTGGTCCCGGTATTCAAAAAGTAAACATTTGTTTCATGCATGAAAGTGGCAAGAATACGTACTTTCAACGGCCATACCACCCTTCGGTTTTTAAATCGACTACGCACCTCCCTTCCCCAGCTTCACCATTCCCGTGTATTTTGTGTACAGTTTTGTCCTGGGTGTACTCACCAAAGAAAAGGTAACTAGTGGGTAATAACATGCTGAAAATACAACTATTTGGAGAGCACATAACAAAAATGATGACATTGATGAGGGAAACGATCTCTCGAATCGTTCACAGACATGCGAAGTGGTCTGGCGGTGCAGCTTGTCGAATATGCGCTTGGGTGACCCCATTAAGTTATGTCTAAGGAGCAAACTGACATTCTCTCCTTTTCTGACGGGTATAGATAGACCGGGTCCCCGTCTGTGTCTACAGTAGTCAATCCATATGTTCTGTTCAGCTCCTGCGTAGAATTTTCTGGGACTGACTGTATGGCATTCAGTGGTATTAGAAAGGGTCAAGCAAGCAGCGGCTCTATGGAGGGTGGTCCGATAGGTATGTATAGCGTCTTTCCAGGGAACGCAATCAGTACATGTCGCCTGAATCATCCCTTCCAGTGAGCGACTGAATCTTGTCATTACAGCGCTGGTTTCCATACCATATATATATATA
>NW_008752669.1:0-1010 GCF_000715545.1 Opisthorchis viverrini | reverse complement strand
ATATATATATATACAGCCAGAAAATAAAGAACATCGGAATTCATGACCTGTGAACTGGGACTTCAAGACGTCATAAATTCAAAAGTGAATCGTTGAACAAATCTGATCCATCAGGTGGCAAAGCCAAATCATGAGTTCCTAAACATTTGGTTTAAAAGTATGTTGCGACCAGGCAGTAGTTATGGTGTTGGGTAACGGAACCAAGGTGGCCTGTAGACCAATCACTGGTTTTACCTATGACATCATACAATAGACTGTAGGTTGAACTGTCTCATAAACTGGTTTGGAAATTTAACAAACTCATGAACGGAGCATTCAAGGCGTTTCTCATCCCCAGTCTTGAAAACTATTATTGGTACGAATTATCTACGGGTTAATCTTCGTGTGAGGTGTATTTTGCGTAAGTCATTCACGGACAAAGTTTCACTGAGGCCAAAATCCACCATTCCGAAGGAACCGACACACTTGCTGTGATTGTGTATCTATGTGATTCGCTCCTTAGACCTCATTGTTACCACGTCATCCTGAGTAAGGCAGTCCGTTTCGCCGCATCTGGTCCTTATTTGATTTAAAAGCCATATTTCACTAGCCTGGAGTGCCATTCCTATCCTTTTATAGATCTTCGACCGAACCGCTCAATTAGCGCAGAATGACCTGCGATTCATGAAGGATAGAGCGAAAAACAGGATACCGCTATTCACATGCGCGTACACAGGTCAGAGCTTTAGTCTTCACAGTACAGTGATGTGCGCGACGAGCGAGTAACGGTCTTGGCGTCCCCATGTAGCATCTGACATAAGGCGACTCCCAGGCCAGTATTGGAAACATCCACGTAAACAAAACTCTGATATTTCAAATATCGCAACGCCCACTCCGCTATCACTGAAAAACATGGTATTTATCGCGGGATATATAAACTCATGCCGGGAATGTGTTTCGTATCTGAAGGTTTGATGCAAATACGGGAGTTGATAGTGGTATGTCTTCTGATCATGATTTGATGTTACTGG
>NW_008752668.1:13578-14488 GCF_000715545.1 Opisthorchis viverrini | reverse complement strand
TTCATGCAATCCGCATAGAGGATCAAATACTAAATGTTTCATAATAAACACAAAATTTGATTGGGTAGGTAAATGTAACTAACAAAATTCTTCATTATTGGTATCTACTTAAAGGAAGTTTTGTAAGCAAGTGTTGACATATTTTTCTTTCTTCGATGGGTGTCAGTGCATTGAAATTGTGAAAGTGTTATTTCCTTGGTGAAAGCGCCACAGCTGCATTTCGTGGTTACAAAACCAAACATGGTCTCATCAAAAATCCTTTCGCCGTGTCAACCAATACACGCTTGATTGCAAACTTTGAGTCCACTGGATATTATTAGATTTTTCTTTGTCTGTGTCTTGTTACATTGCAGAACTTTTCCTCATAATCACAGTCGCCTACTTGGTTTCAGCCTTCTATTTTGTGATTCACCCGTCTGGTTTAGTGAATGCCGGTCTAAGACATACTAGCTTGGACTTCCTAATTCACACTAGTGTGACAACTCTTTTGAGTATCAAAGACTCATACCTGTTGAATATTGACGTAACCGGTAAAGACAAAATTAATCGGAAATCGCAAAGTTAGTGGTCCTAAAACTAACTTTACTTTCCTACTCATTACCATTATATGCGAAGTGATCTGCCGGGAGTTAACAGCTGTCCACAAGCAGGGCCAGTGTTTCGCGCGAGACATTTGTATTAAAAAATCAGAAGAAGCACTGCAATTTATAGAAGCCAGCATTCGCTGCTCTCCAAGTAAGAAACCAAGACGTCGACGAACAGGCGGAATCACCAGGGTGTGGAGCTTTGTATAGACTGAAAATGGTTTCAAATTTGCATGAACAGAATTCACAGTGAATTCCGATCGCTTTGTAACGGAATCCTAAGCAACAAAGTTTAATAATAATTTGCTTTCAAGAAAATGACGTTA
>NW_008752668.1:0-1006 GCF_000715545.1 Opisthorchis viverrini | reverse complement strand
TTGTGTATATTGAGATTACGTCCAAACTTTTGTTTACTTTTGTTTGGTTAATTTAAAACTTGCAAAATTTCGATAGCCGTCTGAGTTGTGCATGAACTTTCACAGCATTGCTTGCGTCAGTTTTTATTATAACACATTTTCAAAATTTTGAATAATTAAATCAAATCAGTGGCAGCGTGAATGCATCAAAGCCTGTCAACACAGTCATGATCCAGAGTATAGAAACAAAAGCTTTCCAAAGCGTCGCTGTGGAATATGAAACATTCTATAAACTTTTAGACGATACGAGTTCAACAACTCTCCATACCGATCTACCGACATTCCTCTTCTCAAATGAAATCCGTCCCAATCCAATTCTCTCTAGTCTACTCCATTTCACTCCGCTCTGAAAACGAATCTAACCCATTCATCCCCCGTCCACTCTGCTCAATTCCAGTTTACTTCAATGCACCCCATTGCATTCCCTGCAGACCAGGTTTCATTATCTCCATTCCTGCGAGGTTTTAATATGATATAGTACTTTCGTGTACTCCACAACCATTCTTTTCTATTCAGTCCAATTTCCCTCCCACTTTTTCGGAGCGTGTTGCTAGGTTCTCGATTTGGGTGCAAGGAATACGTTCGTCTGACCGTTGCAAACAATTTCATTTTGCCCCAAAAGTGCCGACGACAATACTAGTAGGTTTCGGATATCTCTCCTTGCACGGTTCCATATCTGGTGCATTTTGTACACGCTGGCGGTGAACACTCATGTATACACCAAATATCATTGTCCAAACTGAATCTCGTTAGAATGTTTGCCGTGTGGAATGCATTCGATTGCATCTCAGTCAAGCAAACAAAAGAATGATTTATCCCGCGCCTCAGAGGATGCGGACCTGGATGAAATCTAAAGTTACATTTATATTACCATCGGAACCAAGGAAACATGCCTAAGGTGAACATCAGATTACAAGCATCGCCAGTGATTCGCATGAAATATCGTCAGTATACGAACTAGTAGAAG
>NW_008752667.1:13605-14489 GCF_000715545.1 Opisthorchis viverrini | reverse complement strand
ACAATTTTGTAGGCCCGTTTGTTTGTGGTCCTAGCCAGGTACTTTTTTATGTATCGCACAGTGAGTGTGCAAGTTGTGTTCGAATACTCTTCGATGAGTGGATAGATGACCGATTTGGACTTTGGATTTTAGCCAGATTTTCGATCCAAAGGTGGTCCAGCGGTACAACTCGGTGTACTAAGCTCTGTCACCCTTATTAACTATCGTGGCTGTATGCACGTTTATGGGAATTACTTCTTCAGTCATGAAACAACAGAAGCCTCAGCTTATTTGTCCGGAAATGTCGATTGCTCGAACCTCCCTACTGAGATATTTGTTTTACCCTTATAGTAAGTACGTTATACACAGAGACGTCGAGGAAATCATTTAAAATGTGGAAGGGGTGGTTGTCTTTGATCTTTTACAAGTTCTCGTGGGGTTAGGCTTTGGAGTGTCTTCCGAGTCCCCGTTGTTCCATGACAATCGTTACCGCATCCGGGAACTGTTGTTGCACAGTAAGTTGAACGAGAATTATGCGGTTTTCTTTCATCTATTTCCTGTTGACTTCCCCCAATCAGATCCAGTTTTCACCATGAATCATTGATTGTGTTGTACGAGTTCACTCAGGAGGCCACCAAGATGAATGCGTGATGGAGTCGTTTGCCTGTGTTGGTCGGTGTTCTCGCGGTGATTTCCAATACCAACGAATGTGCGACGAAAGCGAACAAATGGCTGAGATAAGAGTGCTCTCCGGGCTCTGAGGATATGACTCAGATGTGAAGTGTATGTTTAGTTTTGAAATTTTTGTTTTCTTGTGAACGAGTTTTCGTGTCTTTACGGAGATCACATTACCTGAATGAACAAACTTTCTTCGCGATTTCATTATTATTCAGCTTTATTCTTTT
>NW_008752667.1:0-1142 GCF_000715545.1 Opisthorchis viverrini | reverse complement strand
TCACCCACACACTCTCGATATCTGCACAAGTTTATCACAGGCTAACTCTTCAGGCACCAAAAATCTGACGTTTCAGTGGGCCTATTTTTGTCGCCAAACCTTGAAACTGTCCCCTGTGCAATAAAACCAGCGTAGCATTAGTAGTGCGGTTCAAAGTAACCTATATTACTACTTTCACGCGATTGTGGTTTTCGTGATCTGGCGCTGAACCAACCACACTGCTAATCGATTCCGCCTGAATGCACGTTACAGTCAACGCCAAATGTCAGTGAAACGTAAGGCCACGTAGTTCTCATCAAGACTGCATGCAAAGAAATCTTTTGTATGTAGGCGTGATGATTACCATTGTACGATACACGTAGATCCATCCAGTCGAGATTTCAGGGTGAGCCCAAAAATACCATGCATACACTCATCAGACTGCAATGCACATCTTTCTACCTCCTCCAGAATTCAAAGTTATTCAGACTTCATCCCAATATGCACACGTCCTGTTTGGGCTCGAAAGTCACCTGCGCCCTGGTCCATTAGAATCACGTGGGTCGCGACCCGCATATCGTGATATTATTCGGCATTGTCTGGCCATTCACATGTTGCCCACACACCACTCAATACCTCCTTTGTCCGCTATTCACTTTCCAGACAAATATGCTCAACCGAAGTAGATAAGACTTGATCGGATAGCATTCCGCGCTCGCCGCTGTCAAAAACTCTGCTTCTTTGAACCAAACTATCCATTCATCCAGAGGCCCACAATATTGGAATAACTCAGGAGTTTCACCTCACACGTGTGCTTTATTTGTCGATGGTGTCTCCGTGTTATATCCGAAAATCTCTTTCAGCTGTAGCACCCTTCTGGTACCTAACTGCCATGCTACCCGAAGGGAGCACGAAGGCTGGCATCCTGCCAGGGAAACTCGAGGGGCGGAGGTCGAATCCGAACCGCGGATCTTCTGGTCAGTAACTGCGCGCTCCCACCATTCGAGCCATCCGCCCCCGAAAATCTCGAACTACTGAAATCCTGCAAGTAATGACGGGTTGATTCTGGACTAGAAATGCATATGCTAACGACATATTCTCCATCATGGATGCCATGGCAGTGCTCCCTCAGTTGTTTCCTATTGTGCACTATGTAAAGCAGC
>NW_008752666.1:12709-14515 GCF_000715545.1 Opisthorchis viverrini | reverse complement strand
AGGAAAGGGCGGTCGCTCATTGGTCAAGGTTTTCAACCAACTTCAATCTTGTGGATAACTGGGATCACTCACAGACACCGCTCATTACTCGCTAGATGGAATCGACGTCTCGGAAACGACTGTGTTTTCGTGGTTGCTACTCTGTAGTGTTCAATGAAGGTTACGACTTACATAAGTCCTGAGTAGAAAACTTGGTTAGCTCATCCAAGATACGACCTTATATAGGCCCCGTAGAGTATCTCAGTGCTCATGCCCAGTCATCCGTAGAACTTCGAATGACTTTTGTAACGCTACAGTGAGAAGGATGTAGTTAAAATCAGGCAGATTGCGAAATCGCTTTTGTTAGCTATCTTCGTAAAGTCTTCTCATCCATTCTCAAAATGCCTGATAAGTGCGAAAGTTGGGTCACCGAGGAATGACATACTGGCGCACGTTTTGTTATTCAAAGGAGGGTGTCAGACCAGCGAACACAACTTTACAGCATCAGCAACCATTTTGATGACGGCGGTTTTGGAATTCAAGAAGTTCAGGTCAATGGATAAAAGTAAAAGTGAAATTGAAGGATAATTTGGAAGGTCGCCGACGTAGATCGGAACCAGACGCGGTCCAAAACAGAGAGTTGAGGAATTCCAAGGGAGACCGCGGTCGAAGAACAGGTCGATCCCACATTCCCCCCGAATCCCATACAACTCAAGCTTGTTGCGGAGCAGGACGTAAGGGGCTCGATCCAATGCCTACAAGGAGTCAAAAAATGCTGCATCTCATACGAGTCTTCTATCCTCATCCAATGTTAAGTTGTACATAAATACGGGCGTGTTCGTCACGCAAGGACAGTTTGGGAGGATCCGTGTTGAACTCGGGATAGCAAGTTGTTGGTAGCAAGTGATCTAGAATGATCCTTTTCTGAATGCGTTCCATCAATTTAAACGGTATGCTAGTGAGGCCAACGGGCCAAAGGCACTCGGGGGAAAAGCAGTCACCAATTTTGTAGACAAGCTTCAAAATCGTCCACTACCGAGCAGGGGAAGATTTACTTCGTTGAGTGACAGACGAAACACCGGGTAGAAACGGTTAGCCAGTTTTAGCGGAGATTCATTCGGGATACCCAGATGGACCCCGCTGGCTCGATCGCGCGGATGAGGTTTGTCTTGTGCCAGAGTTGACGAGCGTCCTGACCGTGAGGGTCGGGTCGGCCAAAGGTCGTTCGTGATTGTGTCACGAAAAGATTGGACGATACCAGGTGGATGTAGCAGACTATAGGTCCACACGGTGTATTTCTTAGGCTTCAGGAACAACTATAGGGAATCTCAAGGATTCGCGGATTCCTACACGGGATGTAAGATTTCGCCCAAGCTTGTTAGTTCGGGTTTGTGCTCGTTTTACAGTGGCATTCTTTCAACTGAGTGACACGAGTAGAAAGGGTGTGGCATCGTCCATTAAGGGCTATTTTACGTAGCACAGGAGAAAAACTGTTGTCTGGTAAAAGTATCCGCTCTGATATTGGAAAATTTTATCACGTCCCCGCCCTGTGTTTGCAGGGTTAACCGTGCGAAAACTTTAGGACGGATCTCGTTCAAATGGAGCATAAGTATGTATCAGGTCACAGCAGAGGCAACCATACTCCAGGGGAACCAGGCCAAGCACAACGATACTCATATGGCAATCAGCGGATTTAAGGCTGGCCACCAGAAGCTGGTGAACGTCCACCTTCTTGAAGAGCAGGTTCGCTACTGGCCGTTCGAAGTTACCTCTTGGCAAGATTGCATGTGATAAGGGCGTTGGGGCAAATTAAGTGCCTGTGTTGTG
>NW_008752666.1:6365-12684 GCF_000715545.1 Opisthorchis viverrini | reverse complement strand
TGCCTGTGTTGTGTTCCCTTTAGACTTCACAAACCATTTTTAGGTCACTGGTGGGATCCCCGATTGCGCCACTAAATGAGGGGCTTGCTCGTTTCTCCGCCAGTGTCTCATGTGTTTAAATAGTACATCATAGTTTATCGTCGACTCGCTGATTAACGGCGCTTCTGAAGTTTACTAAATGCCAGCTCACCTTCCGCATCACCTGTGGTCATCACTACAATAAAATTTGGAACCCTTTTCCTGAAAAAGCCGAAAGTATTAGGTGGAGTTCTTCCACCAGAAATGGAACTGGTTTCCAGGAAAATGGTTCCATGTAACACATTTTACTGAGGCTGGCCTCAGGTTCACATCGATCAAGTAAGCTACTCATGTTTGGGAAGTCTGCACAGCGGATATTCCCGATCCAAGTTGGAGGACCTTAGTTCCTAACCAAGTGGCAGATGAACACAAACGTCAGCACGGCGTTATCACCATGTCTCAGTGGACCTTTAATTAACGCTTGATCAATGAAGTGTCTTTTGTTGATGACGACAAACTTCAGCAGAGATGGTAGTTCGTCTCCCTGGTATCTGGTGGGTGTGATGACATTCTGAGTCCGAGCGCTCCGGTGCACAATTTTGTCCAGCATCGATGCTAAATGTCCACTAGACCCGATGCGCTCAGCTCCATCCAGAAGGGCTTAGGAGTGCTGAGCTCACCTACCAGAAGGAAATATGTGAAAAATTTGGCCGGAAGAGTGTTACCTGAGGGCTTGTATGAGGAATTGGACATCTCCTGGTGGAACTGAGGGGAAATGGAAGACCAAGCCGTGAAGCGGTGTGATGTGAATTAACGGTGCATCCCATAAAAGTACGGGAGTGGTGTTGGAGAGGACTATCGGGATGGGCGGGGCCACATGGAAGTACGAAGAAACCTAACCTGCTTTCCCGTGTTTCGAGTCGGCCAAGAAAATGAACTAGCCATATGTCGAGATGTCTGCGTTAGGGGCGTCCTGTTTGCACCAGGTTTCTGTAAGTGCAGTGTGCGTGCGGCGGCTGATCAGGGGAATCCAACTGTTTAATATCGTGGGGTTTGTTGATAAGTGGGGCAGTTTGTGGACAAATATTTCAACGCCATCTCTGCGGCCTCCGAAGATGAGGAGCAGAGAGATATGCCACCTGAAGGGATAGCAGATTTAGTGGCCGTACACCGGTTTTGAGCCAAAAGCCTCCAAATGGCCCGATAATAATGGTACGGTCAGAATAAAAGCATGACTGTCGGGGATGGTAGACACGGTGGGTTAGGAAAAGCGACAGCATCATAGAGGCATGATCCCCACCAAACCGGCACGGTTAGGGAAGCACAGTTACCATGCGTTATTAGATAGAATATCAAGCAAGAGTGGATCGTTAGGATTTGAAGGTGGCGGGCTAGACATGAGGCCCCCTACCTGAACATGAAAAGAAAAGTGTAGGGGTGAAAATTGAGGAACCAGAACATCAGATCTGGTGAGGCAGTAGAGTTGGCTTCATCCAGCCGAGTATGTTGAACCAAAACCTAAGACCATCGCTAAGGCCTCGTGGCCCTGGACCGTTGAGCTCATGGACAGGATCGCAGAAAGCGTACGTAGGAATCACGAAGTGGAGAGATAAGCAAAGCGGATAAGCGCTAACAGGAATCAGAGATACATGGTGTACAGCGAAACTGCGGGGACCCACCAGTGTCGCTGTTTTGAAGTCGGGTGAGATGATGGCAACATGCGAGCCGGAACGAGAACTGTGTAGAAAGTTATTCAGTTTTGTAGGAAAGAGGCGCACAGGGACGGCTGCATTCGAAAAAATTTCAACAGGTTGGAATAAACATAATAATAATGTTTATTCTCAACTTATGGGTGGCATACCGTCTGGCATGACCATAGTTTTACAGTCAGAATGGAGCATGACTGAGGGATTTGTGGAGGTGCGGATTACACAAAAAGAGGACAATATCACAAACAGTGGGAATATTTGATGATATAGTAATAACAGCTTATTTCCCAACTTGTTGGAAACTATGAGCATCAGGTCCGACTAGTTCAAAAACAGTCAGCTGGCATGAATTAAAACTGAAGGCAGCTAGGATCAGGTGAGGGATCGTCGTATTTGCAGTTGATGGAACGAGTGTTCGAGAGGGAACAGTCGAGAGTAGGAGGGAAATAGCTGTGAGTGTGCTATGAAACTGGGTATGGCGGTGCTGTGCAATCACTGGCCTAATATGCTTCAGTTTTTGGACAGCCCCGTAAAAGGCGTCACATTTAGGTGATTAGGCCGGGATGTGCGGTTCTTGGCGAAGCGGGATTCATTTCGGGCTGGTAAAGGAAACAAGGTGGAACGAAGGCTGTTATATCTGCTGATTCGTCAATCTGTGGTATCTGCTGCTGACCCGTTCCAGTGCCTAATGCCGGAGAAAAAAAGACTCACAGAAAGGAACACAACCGCTATATTCCGAGCAATCGAGTGAGAGGGCAAAAGTTACAAAGGTCTCACGCTATTTAAAGGGGCTTTCTGACATTTATTCAGGCGGTTTGATAGACGTTGGTATACACCCATCAACATCGACCGTGCCTCCATGAAAAACCTGAACGCTGATCACATTCGGTCATGCTTCTGTGGCGTACAAGAACACTCATCAGGGTTTGCTGAATTGATCCGCGGTGATGGTATTGAAGTGTTTGTCCACAAACTGCCCCAGTTATCAACAAACCTCACGATATTAAACAGTCGGCTTCTCTTGCACGGTTCACCCTGCAAACACAGGGCGGGGACATGATAAAAAATTTTTAATATCAGAGCGTATACTTTTACCAGGCAACAGTTTTTCTCCTTGTACTACGTAAAATAACCCTTAATCGACGATGCCACACCCTTTTTACTCGTGTCATTCAGTTGAAAGAATGCTACTGTAAGACGAGCACAAACCCAACCTAACAAACTTCGGCGAACAACACTTCTACCGTCCTTAGCACAAGCTGCAACCGTCATACTCAACCATATTGACACCCTCACGCAAACTGGGGACTTAATTTTCGGACGCTCAATCCCAGCAGGCGTGCTCACGTTTGTGGACGGACTCGGACGTGTTCTCCTGTATCTGGTTAGCGTCCCAAATTCGCATGCACCTGATAAGGTAAAATAATGCCATACGCCCGTCCTCCTTTAAGCGTTTATTAGACACGTTATCCCCATCACTCATCCCTCATTGTAGGTAAAGAAGCGCCTCGTTGCCCAAAGGCCTAGCTTTCAGTCCCATCACTCTTCAAAGTCGGTTAGCAGGGCACTGCGAGTCACTTCAGACATTTCGGTGGTACTACCCGACACCTTTCCGTCCCACTCACCAGCCCTCCTCCCTCACCAGTCTTAGAGGAATCTCGGACTCACAGCTCTGGCTAATCTCAGAGCCTCTATGCATTGGATGGGAAGTGACCTAGCTTCCTTCCGAAGCATACAGCCAATTGCTTGCCTTTTGTCTCCTGACAAAACATATGGCATCAATTCTCATTGACGCACTTGACGTTTGACGCGTTTGGAGTGCCTTCGTCAGGTCTTAGTATACAAGATCGCATCGCCCTTGAACTCACTGCAACTTCTCTCCTGATGGCGTGTAACATGCATAACGCCGTCTGCACGGTTTGATGACGTCAAAAGTCGAAGCCGTCCTTACGTTTTTCAATACTGAGCTATTCATCGTCGAAATTGATGCCGCATACCTAATGATGTCCCAGACCCTCCCCCTTCCTAACCCAAAACCCCAAGCAGTAAAGGTCAAAGCTGCTCGCAATCGGCTGCGAAGACAGTTGACTAAAAGACGAAATCCCTAAAATCACCACTGAAAGTTGCTAGTGGAATCCCATTTTCCTTTAACCCATCTGTAGCAGTCACTTCTTTAGACGTCACACAATCGCGGATTTTACACGCGACCAGCGGCAACTAGGCATGTCGTTGACGAACGTATGAATGATAGCCGAGAACCGTCCAATTCAAATAAGAGTGTGCCGAATATACGAATCAACCCGGCCTCCAACCGCTCCCAGTGATGCTGGGTTTGAAGTCTTATCCTCAACTTCCTAACATTCCGTTAGTGGTCCCTTAGGTTTGCAATATTATAGCACTGTCGCACGCCACCAGATCACACAAACCTACCTGTTTGCTCCAGGCTCTGCACCACACGCGAACGAACATTAGCGTTCCGCTTCCATCATTGGGTACGTAAGTCATCTCTTACCTGAATCACGCCAAGATGAGTCACCGTCGATTTAATGGCATCTAACCAGCCCGTTCACGAGGCTGTTGTCGAGGATGAAAGCAGTTTCTTCCTCTAGACCTCCCAACCCAATGGCACATGTGTGTCCCCACCAAAGCGCTTCCTGAGACCCAAGCACCTGCTGTCCAAGACTTCTTTCAGAGCGTCTCCCACAATGACCCTCCGGGTTCCTGCTCTTTGCCGTTCTACAAACCTGACTATATCTCGGATTCCACATGGGCCTTATCAGTAGCTCCTCAAACCATGAAACCCAATTACTTGACAGGATCTCTAAACCGCAAGTGCTAGTGAAAGGAAGAAGGCCTTTGCTGCGGAGTTATCAGGAAATGCCAACTGACCAGCTACAGATCATTGAACAAGGAAGCAAAACTAATTTGCATCTTATTTACGATAACTGGACACCCATCTTCTCCCGAACGCGTCTTCGGCAACGGGTCTACTCGGCTGCTCTTCGGGTGAATCATGCCACTTGTGAAGCTGCGCCCCACTCACTATTTTTGGTCCTCGACCATCCTGAATGGCACATAAGTTCCCCCCGCGCGGCCGGTGATAACCAACGGCCCTTGCCGTCGACTGCCTGGCTTCCGCGAACCCAGTCCACTACTTCCAGGATTCTGGTGGCCCTTCCACTTGACCTTCCTGCCTATGGAAACGTTCGTCCTTTCTAGTTACCGTTTTCTGCCTAGTTCTTTCCTGAATGGCGGTCAATTTTTCTCCAGCTCTCCTTCTTTCCTCCTCTTGCTTCTCCGGAAACAAGCATGTTGCCGGCCACAACCCAATTTTCTGATCAACCGGAAGGCGCGGATGTCGACCGTACATTAGCATAAACGGGGGCTTGCCTGTGGTTGACTGTATGGAAGCACGATGAGCTAACAACACCACTGGCAAGTTCATTTCCCAGTCACCTTCTTTGGCCGCAAGCCACTTCTTGACCGTCCAGTTATTGTGTTCGGTTAGGCCATTTGTTTGCGGGTGGTATGGTGCCATCCTAACTCGTCCGTTACCCAGCTTCTGCAAGCAATTACGAAACTCTTCGCTCTCAAGGCAAAGCCCCTGATAGGTTAGATCACTTTTACCACCCCATGGTTGGTCACGATGCGATGCATTATCACTCTGCTGATCGTCGTCGTCCGCTGATTAGGCACGGCTGCCGCCTCAGCATATCGCGACGGGTGGTCTGCCATTATCCGAATGTGTTGATTCCCACCGTTTGTCGCCGGAGAGGGGCCCATGAAGTCAAGGGACCACAACTAGCCGATTTCTGACACGGAAACAGGTTCCATGGGATGGGTTGCCCCTGTCGTATACCCTTTCATTAGCTGGCAACGCTTACAGGACGCCACATAATCCATCACCTCACTTCTCATCCCGGATCAGTAGGCCCTCTGCCGAAGTAAGTCGTACGTCTAGGTGCGCCCTGTATGTGTCATCTCATGGCACTCGAAGATAAGCTTCCGTCTCACGACGCGAGGTATCTCGGGCAGCACAACATCCAAACCGGTCCATTAGAATTTTCAATTTTGGCCGGGCGAGTCGTACAGTGGCGCAACGAGCGTGTTGAAATCCTTAACAAAACGGCTGTAGTATGTTGCTCGTCCAAGTAACCGCCGTAGAGACCGCTTTGAATGGGAAACAGCACAATTCTTGATCTTTGCCAATTTTTCGGGCAGTGGGCTTACTTCTCCGTGACCCACTTTATGCCCCAGGAGTGTCACCGAACTTCGAGCGAGCTATTGTCTTGGCATCATTTATCCGCACACCAGACTCCCAGATCCGGTTCAACATGGCCTTCAAGTGAACTGCGTGCTCTGGTTCCGAATTGCTGTACACAACGGTAACATCTCCGTACATGCCAACATTCTGCAGTCCCTTGGTTACACGAAGCATCAGGCGCCGGAATGTGAATGGTGCCCCGGACAAACCAAACGGCGTTCGTCTAAATTGATATTGGATGTCCCCAACCGCAAACGCCGTTTTCTCCCGGTCCTCCTCCTTGATAGGTAGTTGCCAGTATCCGGAACGCAAGTCAAACACAGTAAAG
>NW_008752666.1:1292-5004 GCF_000715545.1 Opisthorchis viverrini | reverse complement strand
CTAATTTGCATCTTATTTACGATAACTGGACACCCATCTTCTCCCGAACGCGTCTTCGGCAACGGGTCTACTCGGCTGCTCTTCGGGTGAATCATGCCACTTGTGAAGCTGCGCCCCACTCACTATTTTTGGTCCTCGACCATCCTGAATGGCACATAAGTTCCCCCCGCGCGGCCGGTGATAACCAACGGCCCTTGCCGTCGACTGCCTGGCTTCCGCGAACCCAGTCCACTACCTCCAGGATTCTGGTGGCCCTTCCACTTGACCTTCCTGCCTATGGAAACGTTCGTCCTTTCTAGTTACCGTTTTCTGCCTAGTTCTTTCCTGAATGGCGGTCAATTTTTCTCCAGCTCTCCTTCTTTCCTCCTCTTGCTTCTCCGGAAACAAGCATGTTGCCGGCCACAACCCAATTTTCTGATCAACCGGAAGGCGCGGATGTCGACCGTACATTAGCATAAACGGGGGCTTGCCTGTGGTTGACTGTATGGAAGCACGATGAGCTAACAACACCACTGGCAAGTTCATTTCCCAGTCACCTTCTTTGGCCGCAAGCCACTTCTTGACCGTCCAGTTATTGTGTTCGGTTAGGCCATTTGTTTGCGGGTGGTATGGTGCCATCCTAACTCGTCCGTTACCCAGCTTCTGCAAGCAATTACGAAACTCTTCGCTCTCAAGGCAAAGCCCCTGATTAGATAGATCACTTTTACCACCCCATGGTTGGTCACGATGCGATGCATTATCACTCTGCTGATCGTCGTCGTCCGCTGATTAGGGCTGCCGCCTGCAAGCAATTACGAAACTCTTCGCTCTCAAGGCAAAGCCCCTGATAGGTTAGATCACTTTTACCACCCCATGGTTGGTCACGATGCGATGCATTATCACTCTGCTGATCGTCGTCGTCCGCTGATTAGGCACGGCTGCCGCCTCAGCATATCGCGACGGGTGGTCTGCCATTATCCGAATGTGTTGATTCCCACCGTTTGTCGCCGGAGAGGGGCCCATGAAGTCAAGGGACCACAACTAGCCGATTTCTGACACGGAAACAGGTTCCATGGGATGGGTTGCCCCTGTCGTATACCCTTTCATTAGCTGGCAACGCTTACAGGATCACCTCACTTCTCATCCCAGATCAGTAGGCCCTCTGCCGAAGTAAGTCGTACGTCTAGGTGCGCCCTGTATGTGTCATCTCATGGCACTCGAAGATAAGCTTCCGTCTCACGACGCGAGGTATCTCGGGCAGCACAACATCCAAACCGGTCCATTAGAAT
Organism: Opisthorchis viverrini; assembly: GCF_000715545.1. NCBI lineage: Eukaryota > Metazoa > Platyhelminthes > Trematoda > Opisthorchiida > Opisthorchiidae > Opisthorchis > Opisthorchis viverrini. Next base: position 3,736 of record NW_008752666.1, on the reverse strand, counting down.
TTTCAATTTTGGCCGGGCGAGTCGTACAGTGGCGCAACGAGCGTGTTGAAATCCTTAACAAAACGGCTGTAGTATGTTGCTCGTCCAAGTAACCGCCGTAGAGACCGCTTTGAATGGGAAACAGCACAATTCTTGATCTTTGCCAATTTTTCGGGCAGTGGGCTTACTTCTCCGTGACCCACTTTATGCCCCAGGAGTGTCACCGAACTTCGAGCGAGCTATTGTCTTGGCATCATTTATCCGCACACCAGACTCCCAGATCCGGTTCAACATGGCCTTCAAGTGAACTGCGTGCTCTGGTTCCGAATTGCTGTACACAACGGTAACATCTCCGTACATGCCAACATTCTGCAGTCCCTTGGTTACACGAAGCATCAGGCGCCGGAATGTGAATGGTGCCCCGGACAAACCAAACGGCGTTCGTCTAAATTGATATTGGATGTCCCCAACCGCAAACGCCGTTTTCTCCCGGTCCTCCTCCTTGATAGGTAGTTGCCAGTATCCGGAACGCAAGTCGAACACAGTGAAATATTGGAAAGGCTGGAGGGAATCGAAAATCTTCGCAACCGAAGGCATAACTACAACCCGATTTAGGGTCAGTTCATTCAAACGCCGGATATCCAAGCGAAACCTGTATTTTCCGCTCGCCTTTCTTACAAACACAACTAGGAAATTGCACGCACTATTGGTTTCCTCGACTGGACATCCATCTTCTCCCGAACGCGTCTTCTTAAACCTTCATGGAGATTCATCGACTCCAATCATTCCTCACTGAAACCCAAGCAAATGTTACAAAGTGACTCCACGAATTTCGCAACAGATCTCTTATTTTCATAAGACGCAAAGCGAAATTTCACAAACAACACATGCTACTCGCGTGCCTCCCATGAGTGCCTCTCATCACCGTTACAGCAGTAAGCAATCCTAACCCTTACCCGCCCAATTTTTCCTTTGGACCCACTTTCGGCATCTGCTCATTCCTCCACAGCCTCCGCGTCTTCCGGAACCACGCGCGGCTCCATCTCCTCAACCATTAACTGCATCTCGTCTTCCAATTCCAAACGCACCTCCACTACAACCAACGCAGAAGATTCTTGTTCACACTTACCGGAGCCCACCCCTCCAAGAGAATTTGACTGCACAGCTCTTTTCCTCAGTGTATCCTGTCCCCTCCCCTATCTTGCATCTCCCACCATAAGCCGCTTTTCCATCTCCTCCAATCAGCTCAGTTTGGCTAGCCGTGCACTATACCTTCTACTATTCGGTGCTGAAGGCACTATAAGACGGATCCTCCCGCCCTCTCAGTGCCCCTACATTGCCCCCTCATTTCGTCTTTCTTGAAAACTGCCAAACTCTTGCTAGCGACCCAACCCATATTCTCTGGTCCCGCCAGTAATATTTCCGTCCTTTGTTATCGCCACCCACTCCTTCCTACCTAAATTGTACTACGTGCTGGCTATATCCATTATAGTCTGTTTGACCTTCTATGCATCACTGAGACGTGGCTCTCTCCTAGCACGCCTGATGCCCCTATCTCCCCTCCGAGATACGCTATCTTCCGTTCCGGTTGTTCCCACCGCCGTAGTGGTGTCTGCCTCATATACTCCAAGAGTGAAATGGAAGTCTCCCTCATTGATGGTGTACCACTGGCCGACACTCCAGATTATGTTTGGCTTTCTGCCTGTCGGGCTAGTCCGCCGTTCATCCTCGGGTGTTTATACATGCTCCCTTTACACTCAACTAACTCGATTAATGGCCAAACCGCGCTTCTTTCTCACACTCAAGCTCTACCTCACCAAAACAAACTAATTGTTGTGAATCTCAACCTACCTTAGATNCTCAACAAAACTCCCCTTTGCGCCTTTTGACCTCTTCTTGCCCAACACAATGTCAAAGGTTGGTCCCAGCTTGTAAGGCAACAAACACGTGGCGCCCACCCCTTGGATATTGCCTTTATCAACGGCTATCTGTGGCCCACCGCAACGGTTAACCTGACGTTTCTTGACAGCGACCATTGTATTGTCACTTGTAGCACTGCTTTTTATTTTCTCAGCGCGCGGATTCGCATAAATAAATGTCTAATAGTGCTTTAAACTGGGTTCTAGAAGGAGCGTGGACAACCGTCGGAGGAAGGTCATTCCACGCAGCTACTACCCGAAATGAGAAAAAACTTTGTCGAATGAATGTGTGTGCTCTGAGCTTGAAAATTTTCTTACTATGTCCCCGCCGTGTGTTTGCTGGGTCAACGGTGAAAAACCTGTTTGCCAAGCTTTGTTCAAACAGGGCATAAGTAAGAATTAGGTCCCCTCGGAGGCGACGGTACTCCAGGGGAAAGAGATCAAGCATCGCGAGACGCGTTTCGTTGTTCACGGATTTAAGGCCGGCAACCATTCTCGTAGCGGCCCGCTGGAAACGCTCAATGAGGGTGACGTCTTTCGTGCGTC
>NW_008752666.1:0-199 GCF_000715545.1 Opisthorchis viverrini | reverse complement strand
GCGTTGCTTCCTAAATTCATCTGCAGTTTCAAATATTGTGGCCACCGACGGAAAGCCTCTCTTTGACCCTGCTGACAATGTGGAGTCGCTAAACTCCTACTTTGCTAACTGCAATTTTCCCTCCGCATCGACTCTGTCTACTCAATGTTGCCCACCTGTTTACGAAGTGGGCACAGCTGCTATCGAGACAATCCCCAAC
>NW_008752665.1:13454-14561 GCF_000715545.1 Opisthorchis viverrini | reverse complement strand
TGCGGGCACATTTGACGGTTCCATGATACCGGGAATGACGAACAGCTTTTCATGTTATCTGGTTGTCTTGCATTGTTGAAGTATCACCTCATGGCCACGGGCATGTTTTCTACCAAGCACCCTCATGAAAATGGCTCCATCTTTCTTGTAGTTCGTACAGGTCACCGTCCACCATGAATTAAGTTACCAACTGGAAGCTTTTATTACCCGATTATTGGTCGGAAGGTTGCCTGTTTTAAAATACCTGAGTTCCACCGCATGCGGGCGGTTAATGACTTCCAACAAGAATCAATTCGTTAAAGTGCCTTTTTAACTTTTCAGCAAAAATTAGCCTTATTGACAGGGCGCTATCTATGTTGAACGGCCTAATCGCTCGGGACGGTACATCGAACTTTCAAACACTGCTTTAAATCATGTTCTGGCCAAATGAAACCGTTTACTAAAAGCATTCACAGATTATCGGAACTTGCCCTATGTCATATAACCAGCGACATTCTTGACTGCAATGCATGTGAGTTTGTCACTGATGTGGTAACCTGGAAACGAGTTGCGTGAGAATTTCACCACTGTTTACATCCTTTGAGGAACTGCTAGCCAGGGCGATTCTGCTTCCGTTGGCGCTTCACCGTGGCACTGTTTTCGAAACCTCTGAGAAAATTCGAGGAACATATCGGTAACTTTATCTGATGAGCACTGCCATGGTGTCAGGTTGAGGATATTTCGCAGAGGGGATTCCGATGTTTCCCGTGTCGGAACACCGATATGTATAGCTGAAAAACTTGTGAACGCTTTTCACCAGAGGAGATGATAGACTTGAGGGGTGATGAAACCATGATACTGAAAGGCAGTTCCAGAAAGTCTTCAGGCAATAATTGGCTTGGTAGTTTTCACTTGAGCCCAGTTGCAATTATCCAATATAAAGAATATGAAAAGTTTATCAAGAGCAAATCTATCGGTCACCCAGACTTTGTGGTAGCCAAGATAATTCCAAGGTCGATGGGCACTACATACATAGAGCACACCGCCAATTCCAGTGCCCGCAAGTCGCAAAAGCCATTAGTAAAGATTGAATCAATTCATAATGGAATGTTGTTTCAATTATGAATA
>NW_008752665.1:0-3703 GCF_000715545.1 Opisthorchis viverrini | reverse complement strand
CAAATTTCATCTATATCATGTCCCATCATCGCTAGATTTATCATTCCAGCGTTTGATTTTCTTTCAGTTCCGAATCCACAACTTACCACCCGCATGCCAATCGCGTCTCGCCGTCTTCATGTCCACTGCATTTAGGCCGTTGCAGTTGGGGCATGATAGCCCATACCGAGCATTGTCCCCTTATAACTGGCCCCGTTCCAGGGATTATTAGACCCCACAATTGCCATCGGTCTTGCTTTCATCCTGGCCATAATATTTTGCTAGTAGTTGGTTTAGTTCCAAACTTGTAGGAAACATGCCAATTTAGGTATGCTCCTGCCCGACGGTGTGCAAAGCACCAGTTAAAAATTATCATCGTCATAGCACTGATCTTTCTATGACTGGCGGTAGGTTCACCACGAATGCACAAAATCGGGTTAGCCATCCCTTCCTTTTCCATGAAGCCGCTGGTCCAAATAGATTAAACGCATTTATGGTGGAGAGATAAATATATTTTGATTTTTTCACTTCAAGAATTTCTATGTAATGGTTGAGGCGTTTATTCCTGGAACATGTATTTGGCGATGAGTCATGTTTGATATTGGGTCTCCACGGGATCAGCAGTGAGCTTCGGCTCCAGCTAATCACTGAACCTAGGGACGATTCTTGAACACGGCCTGACCACAATGGTGCAGTCAAGTAAAGAGAATGACTGGTGGGGTTTGAATTTCATGGAAAAGGGACGGTGACATAAATAGGCCAGGTCACGCCTGAAACAGCGTGGTTGTGGAACCAAAATTACAAGCGCCCTTTCTTATGAGGAACATATCAGATGAGACAAGATATGATCGTTAAGATTTGAAAGTGGCGCGCAAAAACAATACAAAACAGGGAATATCAAGAAGCTTCCTGTCTGATACGTGACAAAAATTTCAAACCGCAGAAATTATAAAACCCGAATAACGGATCTGGCAGAATTGCCACGATCCGGCCGGCTAGTGCGAACTAAAGTTCAGAATCGTCACTGAGGCTTCGTGGCCTTGAGTTGTTGGGCGTATGACCAGGGTCAAGAAAAGCGTAAGCGGGGATGGTGAGGTTGGAGGATTTTCACTATGGAAGTCTCAGTAGGAAACTCAGAATTACATTGTGCAGTGAACGTGGTTTTGTTGATGGAAGGGGGTAGGGTGTAGAATTTCACGCAGACGCACAAGAAGGAGCGCAAACTGCACGAAAAATGACCGACTTGGTGAGGAGTACAAAAGGATACCGAGATGTTCAGATCCAGTAGAAGGTTTAGGAGCTTAACACAAACACCTCCAGAAAGTGGCTGGTGCCAGATGAAGACTTTGAATGTGGTCGCAACGTTCAGCTGGCTTTGAATGTGCAACGTTCAGCTGGGACTGGGAAACGAATGACTGAGTGAGAGTGCGCAGTGAAAGTGGTAAGTGGACAGTTGCGAGTGTGGTGGCAAACTGGGTACGGCAGTGCCGCGCGCACATTGCACTGGGGTACTTCAGTTCCTGGACAGTCCCGTGACGGAATTATTGATTGAAGTAGCTGTGGTGGGATGTACCGTTCTGTAAGCAGCGGGATATTGTGTTTGTCAGGGGAATTCGCAAGGAGATTAAAACCAATGTATTTGTATTTGTATTTGTATTTGTATTTGTATTTGTATTTGTATTTGTATTTGTATTTGTATTTGTATTTGTATTTGTATTTGTATTTGTATTTGTATTTGTATTTGTATTTGTATTTGTATTTGTATTTGTATTTGTATTTGTATTTGTATTTGTATTTGTATTTGTATTTGTATTTGTATTTGTATTTGTATTTGTATTTGTATTTGTATTTGTATTTGTATTTGTATTTGTATTTGTATTTGTATTTGTATTTGTATTTGTATTTGTATTTGTATTTGTATTTGTATTTGTATTTGTATTTGTATTTGTATTTGTATTTGTATTTGTATTTGTATTTGTATTTGTATTTGTATTTGTATTTGTATTTGTATTTGTATTTGTATTTGTATTTGTATTTGTATTTGTATTTGTATTTGTATTTGTATTTGTATTTGTATTTGTATTTGTATTTGTTTTTGTCCGGTCGAGAATCCCTTCAGATATAATGCACAGGTCGAGTGGTTTGGAAAACGACCAAAAAGGATATCCACAACAGGCATTACCGCACGCCGAAGCTTAAGCGGGAGAGGAAATGGGATGAGATCACTAAATCCTGTAGATTTATAGGGGTCATCAAATAGGACAAATCCTTTAATGGAGAAAAAAGCTGAATGCCTGTCGTAGTTTGAGTAGTGACAACAAGTGCTTAAAACGAGATGGGGTAAGGATGGGTCTGCACTTGTGCACCCATTTTTTATTTGCGGCCGTGCTATCGTTCACTATAATATGGCATAACTCAAAAAAGTTACTTGAAATCCACCTCCACTAACTTACCTTTCCGTGGCTCTGGTTCTCTATGCGTGAAAACATCTTGAACCGAAAAAAATGCGTATAAGATAGATCGATGCGCTAGATGTTTGGTGTACTTGGTTGTGCTTCTCTGGGGGTCTCATACTTTGAACATGTGGTGCACATAGCTCACGTGACGGAATAGTCTGCTCTGACGTCGTAGTAGCTTTAAAAAGCGCAAGAAATGCCGAACTTAAATGTAGTGATGATAGGGACCCGGCTACGCTTTCTAATTTCGCCATTTTTAAATGCGGCCGGTATTTCAATGAGAAATGCACTCGTTTGCAGGCCAACTTGGTTTTCCGAGAAACACACCTGCAACCCAGCTGAATCTCCCGGTTTTCAGGTTTTCAGGTAACTGAATGTGTTGCACTAGGCCACCTCATGTTTCAGTCGCTACTATATTCGAGAAATCGGAATGAACATATATTTTTGTAACGCATTACTCATGAGGTTGCTGAAAACTCCTGGAAAAACCAAACGAATTTGCAAATAAGTGTATTTCGCCGAATTCGTGCAATTTGGTTACAAGTACAACATACGAATGGCGGAAGCTCGGGTGCTGCGCTTACTTGATAAGCCTCAAGAAGGGCTAAACCGGGTGGGCCGTCGAGGATTTTTTCCAGCAACCCTATGAGTAGTGCAATACATAAGGTACATTCAGTCTAAAGCAAATGCGGAACATAGGCGTAGAGTGAGCTGTGCTTTAGCAGTTGTGATTTGTGTGGTACAATGACTCTGTTGCTCGGGCCAGCTCAGGCATAATCAAGAGCTTGAATCTTTCACATTGGAGCGACTCAAGTGCCTCGACACTGAGTGGCAGGTTATCAGGTAACAGTGATCACCTCTATTTCATATCGGAAAAATCTCCCAGTTCCTAGGGATTCTGGACTTCATGTTTACACTTGAGTGTTTTAAGATTAGAAATCGCGTCTTTACGTGAGGTGTGGCATCGACTTAGCGACGCGGAGAAGATTTCATCAAAAATTGCGAGCTTCTTGTTTTGCCCTTGTAATCCACTTCCTGCCAGAAGGCTAGATTCAAGTGCGCTCCTCCGCCAAAAACCAACCGGCTAACCGGGTAGAAATAGGTTCATAGAACAGAAATTGCAGGGCCTAAGTTATTCAGCAAGTGCTGATCAGTTTGTGATGGGTAGCCAGCAAAAGGATTTTTAAACAACACACCTGGAGCAGAAGAACGCCGATGTTGCTCATTTCGAAGTGATCAAACAGCAATGACACTCAAAGAAAGCTAGC
>NW_008752664.1:10632-14607 GCF_000715545.1 Opisthorchis viverrini | reverse complement strand
ACACGGTTGGTTGTTATGGCCGAATAACGGACACCATCGGAATTGTGAGTGCATTTGAATTGTCTGGCACAAATGGATTCGGTAGCACCCGTGATATCACGTTGAATGACTTATTCGGATTTATCCGTTTCTTTGGACACTGTGACACTGGACACCGCGCTCGACACTGTGATGCCATATCTCACAAACGAGTGAATATATTATCCTAAATGCCTCCTAGACCGGTAGCTTGTGAGAGAAACTGTAACGCAGCTGAAATGAAGAATGGATAGATAAAGATGAACAGCGGATTCCAATGGACATGCAGGGTACGAAATGAGCTAGTGAAGTATAAGTCCACCAGGAGGTAAAGAAGCCTAGTTGATACATGGTTAAGATTTTCGAAACAAGTGTGTAATTAGAGCACTGTTCATTCGTAAGAAAAACAAATCACAACGCCAGCCAGATCATAAATTGACTGGCGGAAATGAAATGAAAACAAACATGTCTTAAACAATCATGCCAACCAAAGTGAACCCTCGTCTGAAAAAAATGGAAGATACTCATTTAACGGTGCCCACACGATATTCCTCAGATCAGTGGTAAACAAAGTATCGAAAAAGATGAGAAGGCCAGGTAGCCGGTGATGTCAACACCTTTCAAGCAACTCAACTGTCGCAAGTCAGTCGGTGTTTCGAAATACGCAGGCTTAAAAACTTGCTGACAATCCTACCATGTTTTGAAAAAACTAAGGATTGAATATTTCTCAACAGGACTAGATCGGGTCGCTTCTACCAACTGTGGAATGGAAGCTTCCTCATATGAATTAGGACAGTAATCATTGTTCACCTACTCTACTGTCAAATAACAACTTTCCCAGTCCCCAAATGAAAATCAACCGAAAAGTTACTCCTAGAGAATTTGCGTTCCCATAGCTATGCAAACACCTTTGAACACGGAACAAATCCGATCCCCCAAGCCTGCTCTGTGGCTGAGGAACGTAAATGACTAGATCAGTCGAGGGATGTTGTTTTGACTTGATGCCCTTGATGTTTGTCTCCGCCTTTATTTTCAAGATATGTAGTTCACGCTCATGAGACAGGCCGTCGCCATTGGCAAAGCCCGTCTGTGTGACCATGAGAGATCCTGCAGGCGCGCATTTATGCTGTGAGACAATGTACGGGGATGGCATATGCAGACCTCACAACTTTGAACACCTTGGTTGGAAATTCTACCTTATCTAAACAGTTCGTGATCAGCGAAATGCCGGGGGCTTTCAGATGAAATAAATATCAGGCCTAGAGAATCATGACGTTTTTCGTGTTTATCTTATAATCGAAATTTGTTACTGCCGTTAGGTTCAATGCATGAATTTTAATGTAATCTACCATGCTTCTTCACCTTAAACACTTTGCATTAGCCCATTCAAGTGCACGGATCTAGTATTCAAATGAAAAGCAGCCGTAGTCAAGCAACCATAATTTGTCAAAACAACCGACGGACTTAATTTATTCCCATTCTGAAAGACCGGCAAACTGCTTACAAAACCTTCATCCGCGAACAGGCTGAAGTGCACGTCAATAAGCCATCAAGGTATCTAAACAGCTGCACTGCTCAAGGGTCCCAGGAAACATTTCAAACGATTGCATGAAGGCTTAACCTAACCTTCTTTCACTCTTGATATCATCCATTACGGAAGTTGGTTCTGGATCATGGAGAATTTGCGAAGACGATTGCATATGCGTAGAATTCAGTAAATCATAATTTCAAGGGTGGACAGAGGCTATCAAAATTTCAGTTACTTGCCCGACCAACGGACATTTGTATCAGCATGCCTAACATATTCTACTGTATACAATAGTATCTGGTAGTTCTTCAACTTGGACTGTCACCGGCGGTTACGATTAATCGCTTGGCACATCCTATGTATTAACCATCGCTTCTCAGAATTCGGCACAACGGCTTGTAACTCCACTGGTTTTTGGTCAACCAAGAAAAAGTACTACACAATTCTCGCTTGTATAGGCTCAAGAGTCATGAAATTATCCCAATATCATGCAGCAGTGCAGGACACGCCTATGTTCGTGTAGGTGCTCAGAGTAAAGTATATCGGGTAGAACGTGGAAGTATCAAATCTCCCTTAACGCTCGACCAAAACCTCAATGTGGAATCTCATAGACAAGAAGCGACATTTTATTACTATATATGATATTTTCGCTAACGTCTTGAATATATTTGGTGTGTTTGATGAATCCTGACGTACGCAGTTGTAAACCGCTACTGAGTGGGTCAAAGCTGTACACACAGAAGAAGTCCGTTGAATAACGAAAAAACCGTTTGGCCAAAAGACAGGTTGGCACCTTATGAGGAAGTTCGAGAGCACCTGCATATTTTCTTCTCTCCAAAAAGTTGTTGGATGTAGATGCATGTAGATGAAACCAAAAGGGCCGATCGACTGCTGGTCATGAGTGGACAGACGTCACGTTTTGAACCACGAGTTACATAAATTCAATCGTAGTTCACTCAAATGGCATATTCAAAAACCCAGGATTAAAAATCAGCACCAAAGTCAGATTGTAATACCTTTATCATGAAATATGTTAAAATGTGCAAAATACGGGCACGGTGAAGTCTGCGGGAGACTTGAAGACACTGTTGAATATATCGTCATTAAAACACGAAGCAAGCAAACGAAACACCGCTCCTAAGCACACTCATTAAACCTAACAAAATCACCAGAGCAGCCATCATCGGGCAATAGAAAATCACTAGTGTTAATGTTTCATCTCCATTCGGCCTAGTTAATCGTGTGTCAACATCGACTGTACTTCTTGTCGATTGTCTATCCACTCAAAATGATCCATTCGCTAGTGCTTACTACTTGTCAACGAACCCACTCTGAAGTGGTCTCTGAGTAAATCCTCACATCTGCGGTAAGATAAGAATGTCTTTGGTACCAGTGTAATCAAAATTCTCAAATGGTCAGGTGATTGAATAGGAAGTGAGATGATAGTTTGGCAGTTAACGCATCAGAAAAATTCGGCCTATGGATCGCAGATACGCCGAGGACATTACCGTATTGGGTGGGAACACAGACTATTTACGAACCATCTCCGATCCAGTCACTCATCTGTCCGAAATTTTCCGGGTGTTAACTTGCACTAGTTAGACTTAATACCCATCCACAGTGGAAATGCTAAAACAAGCAGCTAATTTTGATTGATTGCAAGCTTCACAGCATTACGGTGCATGACTTAGATAGAACAGGAATTATATGCGCAACATGCAGCACGGTATACCTTCACACAACTTACAAGGACCTAAGAGGAACAAAGTCGGCTTATCCATTTGGCGTCTATAATCGTGGAAACGCGCTGCTCACTCCCTAGTTCCATTTATGCAAATTTTGGCTCGGTATACGCGAAATCCTCAAATCCAATATCCCTATCTTCATGAACCAGATACTCTGAAAACATCATTTCGCTGCCGGATCTACACGGTCACGATGGCCTATCTGCTTCGTTGCTCAGAATGGTTTATCTTCCACCTAGGAAATGACAGATGTGCGGGGATATGCATTCCTGAATATGTTACTCATGTCGCATCCGCACTCAAAATCAATCGGCTCGTGTGACGCCGTTGAGTTCCTTGGCGGTCGACGTATCCTGTAATTTTCTAAAGACTGGGTTAAAACTGATTGACCTGGGGATCTCAACATTAGAATATCTCTTATCAGGCACGTCAGTGGAATCTTCACTTTCTGTTAAGGGACTACGGGCAGATAAAAAGCGTGCGCTGTCATTACGATTAATCTGCCAAATTCAGGCATAATAGAGATTGATGATGATGTGAGGAGATTTGGCAATAAAAATTGCTTTACTGGGAATGAGCGTCTATTGGTTCTTCATCCAGTGGATGTTGTTCTGTTCACCGAACTTGGCCATTAACTTGTGAACACTCCGTCACCACATGAGGGGACACTCTCAGTGCGCTCCC
>NW_008752664.1:0-4905 GCF_000715545.1 Opisthorchis viverrini | reverse complement strand
CACTATGAATTGGATCCACATTTACTTCCAAAATAATTTTTCTCATTAGTTTCACTTTTGGTTACCTTATCCAATTGGCTTGCAACCCATCATATTGGAATCATATTACAGGTTTTGGAGAACACATCCCACCAACCGACACCTATACCGATGACGAAGTGTTAACCGCAAATAGAGGATTCATTGTCCCGAATTGAGGTGCATACAGCACTTCCAGCCTGTTGGCCTTGGCAGCACTGCTCAGAATCTCTACACTAAGCAACTCATCAAAGTGATTTCGTCATTTCCTTTAGACTATTGATTCTACAGACTTATATATTTAGGCAGCAGCATTTAAATTATAATGGTCTCTAAGTCACTGAGTCCAAAGCGATTGCTTTCATAATAAAAATACCGACTTAATATGTATGTCTGTAGTAAAGCGCCTAACTGTAACGCTAGTTACGGAAACGGGCATCTCGGCAGTTTCTTCGGGAGAGCGATATTATGAACATACGGGCTAATAACCTTTGTCCCAAAACGTAGTTGGTAAGAAAACATTTTATTCAAGTCGTTAAATAATTTTTCATAGATCTTTATTGAAATCAAGAATGTAGTTTGCAGTTTTGGATAACTGGTCTTACATGAATTCCTCGTCAAACCATTAGCGAGATAGATTTGGGCTTGGAGACAAAAGATTGGATATAGTTTCCCCAACCCGAGTTAACTAAGAACCGTGAAACTTTTAACAGGACAGAGTCAGAGCTCTCCGCTGACCTGTTAGACGACACGGTTGGTTGTTATGGCCGAATAACGGACACCATCGGAATTGTGAGTGCATTTGAATTGTCTGGCACAAATGGATTCGGTAGCACCCGTGATATCACGTTGAATGACTTATTCGGATTTATCCGTTTCTTTGGACACTGTGACACTGGACACCGCGCTCGACACTGTGATGCCATATCTCACAAACGAGTGAATATATTATCCTAAGTGCCTCCTAGACCGGTAGCTTGTGAGAGAAACTGTAACGCAGCTGAAATGAAGAATGGATAGATAAAGATGAACAGCGAATTCCAATAGACATGCAGGGTACGAAATGAGCTAGTGAAGTATAAGTCCACCAGGAGGTAAAGAAGCCTAGTTGATACATGGTTAAGATTTTCGAAACAAGTGTGTAATTAGAGCACTGTTCATTCGTAAGAAAAACAAATCACAACGCCAGCCAGATCATAAATTGACTGGCGGAAATGAAATGAAAACAAACATGTCTTAAACAATCATGCCAACCAAAGTGAACCCTCGTCTGAAAAAAATGGAAGATACTCATTTAACGGTGCCCACACGATATTCCTCAGATCAGTGGTAAACAAAGTATCGAAAAAGATGAGAAGGCCAGGTAGCCGGTGATGTCAACACCTTTCAAGCAACTCAACTGTCGCAAGTCAGTCGGTGTTTCGAAATACGCAGGCTTAAAAACTTGCTGACAATCCTACCATGTTTTGAAAAAACTAAGGATTGAATATTTCTCAACAGGACTAGATCGGGTCGCTTCTACCAACTGTGGAATGGAAGCTTCCTCATATGAATTAGGACAGTAATCATTGTTCACCTACTCTACTGTCAAATAACAACTTTCCCAGTCCCCAAATGAAAATCAACCGAAAAGTTACTCCTAGAGAATTCGCGTTCTCATAGCTATGCAAACACCTTTGAACAAGGAACAAATCCGATCCCCCAAGCCTGCTCTGTGGCTGAGGAACGTAAATGACTAGATCAGTCGAGGGATGTTGTTTTGACTTGATGCCCTTGATGTTTGTCTCCGCCTTTATTTTCAAGATATGTAGTTCACGCTCATGAGACAGGCCGTCGCCATTGGCAAAGCCCGTCTGTGTGACCATGAGAGATCCTGCAGGCGCGCATTTATGCTGTGAGACAATGTACGGGGATGGCATATGCAGACCTCACAACTTTGAACACCTTGGTTGGAAATTCTACCTTATCTAAACAGTTCGTGATCAGCGAAATGCCGGGGGCTTTCAGATGAAATAAATATCAGGCCTAGAGAATCATGACGTTTTTCGTGTTTATCTTATAATCGAAATTTGTTACTGCCGTTAGGTTCAATGCATGAATTTTAATGTAATCTACCATGCTTCTTCACCTCAAACACATTGCATTAGCCCATTCAAGTGTATGGATCTAATATTCAAATGAAAAGCAGCCGTAGTCAAGCAACCATAATTTGTCAAAACAACCGACGGACTTAATTTATTCCCATTCTGAAAGACCGGCAAACTGCTTACAAAACCTTCATCCGCGAACAGGCTGAAGTGCACGTCAATAAGCCATCAAGGTATCTAAACAGCTGCACTGCTCAAGGGTCCCAGGAAACATTTCAAACGATTGCATGAAGGCTTAACCTAACCTTCTTTCACTCTTGATATCATCCATTACGGAAGTTGGTTCTGGATCATGGAGAATTTGCGAAGACGATTGCATATGCGTAGAATTCAGTAAATCATAATTTCAAGGGTGGACAGAGGCTATCAAAATTTCAGTTACTTGCCCGACCAACGGACATTTGTATCAGCATGCCTAACATATTCTACTGTATACAATAGTATCTGGTAGTTCTTCAACTTGGACTGTCACCGGCGGTTACGATTAATCGCTTGGCACATCCTATGTATTAACCATCGCTTCTCAGAATTCGGCACAACGGCTTGTAACTCCACTGGTTTTTGGTCAACCAAGAAAAAGTACTACACAATTCTCGCTTGTATAGGCTCAAGAGTCATGAAATTATCCCAATATCATGCAGCAGTGCAGGACACGCCTATGTTCGTGTAGGTGCTCAGAGTAAAGTATATCGGGTAGAACGTGGAAGTATCAAATCTCCCTTAACGCTCGACCAAAACCTCAATGTGGAATCTCATAGACAAGAAGCGACATTTTATTACTATATATGATATTTTCGCTAACGTCTTGAATATATTTGGTGTGTTTGATGAATCCTGACGTACGCAGTGGTAAACCGCTACTGAGTGGGCCAAAGCTGTACACACAGACGAAGTCCGTTGAATAACGAAAAAACCGTTTGGCCAAAAGACAGGTTGGCACCTTATGAGGAAGTTCGAGAGCACCTGCATATTTTCTTCTCTCCAAAAAGTTGTTGGATGTAGATGCATGTAGATGAAACCAAAAGGGCCGATCGACTGCTGGTCATGAGTGGACAGACGTCACGTTTTGAACCACGAGTTACATAAATTCAATCGTAGTTCACTCAAATGGCATATTCAAAAACCCAGGATTAAAAATCAGCACCAAAGTCAGATTGTAATACCTTTATCATGAAATATGTTAAAATGTGCAAAATACGGGCACGGTGAAGTCTGCGGGAGACTTGAAGACACTGTTGAATATATCGTCATTAAAACACGAAGCAAGCAAACGAAACACCGCTCCTAAGCACACTCATTAAACCTAACAAAATCACCAGAGCAGCCATCATCGGGCAATAGAAAATCACTAGTGTTAATGTTTCATCTCCATTCGGCCTAGTTAATCGTGTGTCAACATCGACTGTACTTCTTGTCGATTGTCTATCCACTCAAAATGATCCATTCGCTAGTGCTTACTACTTGTCAACGAACCCACTCTGAAGTGGTCTCTGAGTAAATCCTCACATCTGCGGTAAGATAAGAATGTCTTTGGTACCAGTGTAATCAAAATTCTCAAATGGTCAGGTGATTGAATAGGAAGTGAGATGATAGTTTGGCAGTTAACGCATCAGAAAAATTCGGCCTATGGATCGCAGATACGCCGAGGACATTACCGTATTGGGTGGGAACACAGACTATTTACGAACCATCTCCGATCCAGTCACTCATCTGTCCGAAATTTTCCGGGTGTTAACTTGCACTAGTTAGACTTAATACCCATCCACAGTGGAAATGCTAAAACAAGCAGCTAATTTTGATTGATTGCAAGCTTCACAGCACTACGGTGCATGACTTAGATAGAACAGGAATTATATGCGCAACATGCAGCACGGTATACCTTCACACAACTTACAAGGACCTAAGAGGAACAAAGTCGGCTTATCCATTTGGCGTCTATAATCGTGGAAACGCGCTGCTCACTCCCTAGTTCCATTTATGCAAATTTTGGCTCGGTATACGCGAAATCCTCAAATCCAATATCCCTATCTTCATGAACCAGATACTCTGAAAACATCATTTCGCTGCCGGATCTACACGGTCACGATGGCCTATCTGCTTCGTTGCTCAGAATGGTTTATCTTCCACCTAGGAAATGACAGATGTGCGGGGATATGCATTCCTGAATATGTTACTCATGTCGCATCCGCACTCAAAATCAATCGGCTCGTGTGACGCCGTTGAGTTCCTTGGCGGTCGACGTATCCTGTAATTTTCTAAAGACTGGGTTAAAACTGATTGACCTGGGGATCTCAACATTAGAATATCTCTTATCAGGCACGTCAGTGGAATCTTCACTTTCTGTTAAGGGACTACGGGCAGATAAAAAGCGTGCGCTGTCATTACGATTAATCTGCCAAATTCAGGCATAATAGAGATTGATGATGATGTGAGGAGATTTGGCAATAAAAATTTCTTTACTGGGAATGAGCGTCTATTGGTTCTTCATCCAGTGGATGTTGTTCTGTTCACCGAACTTGGCCATTAACTTGTGAACACTCCGTCACCACATGAGGGGACACTCTCAGTGCGCTCCCCGGTCTCTATATGCTCGCTCTTACCCTGAACTACCACAACCAAAATGTGTTCATATGGTGTCTGGTTAGTCTACCAACTTTAGATAGGTTGAACACAATCCGCATTGGATGTCCCACTGAATTTGTCCAGGGTTATGACTGGATGTGATGATCCTACCAGACAA
>NW_008752663.1:0-14641 GCF_000715545.1 Opisthorchis viverrini | reverse complement strand
CAAAATGACAGACACCGTATACTACAATTATTGACGCCTTTCGGGCGCGCCATCGGCAACTGGCATTCGGCCAATACGGAGCCGTGCTTGACTATTGGTCCAGACTTTCGACCAATCATATCTCGCCGTGATGCCTGACCGAGAAGCGTCCCGAACTTTTGGCCAATCTTGCGCTTTAGGAGCATTCGACTGCGAGTGGTTAAGTGCGATCCGTGTAGAATTCTACCGGGCACCTCGTGAATCAAGCCCCCATACTTACCGAAATTTACAAATCAGTCAACTAAAATGCTAGGTGTTATATACTAGGGTGGATAACGATGACACCTCCCAGTATACAATGGCCCAAGTCAAGCAGCCCGCACTGGTGGTGCGGTGAGTAAATATGTTCGGACATTGCCTTGGAGTGCGTCTGCCGTGTGTGATTAAATCGTGACCACCGGCTCATTATCCAATACGGTCAAAGTACTTCTAAATCCAGAGTATGATGCTGTTCAAACAGCCCATGCTGTTAGCACCCACATCAGAAGTGGGACAGAAATGCCTTAGCCTCTGTACCCGCGGATCAGACTGGCCTCCTGCAGTCGAGTGGGTTAGGCTATTCAGTCTTTAGCTCCGGGAATGACCTTCAAGTAAATCCTAACAGCCAGTACCTCGTGATTCAAACTTTTGAATTGTAACGCATTTGAAACTCGACTGTATCTGCTTGCACGTCTCTCATATGACCTTATACGTGCCTCTCCCTCCCTCTCTCCGTATTTCCGGTACCACGGACGAGCCACCACGAGCCCCGGGCAGGAAAGGGTGCCCCTCTTGTACACACCCCCGATTGACCTTGACCTGGCTTTGTACCCCCGTCTTCCGGTTTCGGTTTCGGTTTCGGTTTAATGCACGTGTACAGTTGCCACGCTCCGGTGTTCTTTTCTGTACCACCCGACCTGTGTGCATACGTGTTGTGTATACCGTGTGGATTCAATAATACGAGTCCGTATATCTGCACATTTCCGAACCGACGTGTGCCGTCGCTACATCCTCTCGAACGTCGAATGCCGCTGACTTCCTGACGTCCCACGCTACAGAATCATAGGCTTGGGGTAGGGTCCACGGACTAAAACCAACGTCCTCCCACTGTCTTATGGGTCAGGCTTTTGATTCAAAGGCTCGAGGTTGGTTGCCCCAACCAGACCCAGTTCTCCGGCTTCAGCAACGAGGGAGAATCAGGGAATGAACTTAGCGCTAGCCTACCACAAATGTTCCAAGGTGTCTACACCTCTAATGAGCTTATCGAACTTTTCAATTACATTCCGAAACATCCACGCGCTTTCTTGTAAGCTCCACGCCGATGATGCATGCGATAGAAAGCTAGTGTAGCACACAAATATCCTGAACGTAAAGTAGTGGCTCCGGGAAGCCCATAATAAAGTAACAATGCAGGCATTGAAATAAGATTCGGTGGAATGTGAGTCTATCAAGTATACAACTGCGGCCCACACTCTGGTGCATAATCTATCCTTTCATTTGTTATGGTTTCGTTATTGGAATATATTGTGAGAACAATAAGCCGAATTTCGCTCGCCAGTTTACTTCTGACGGAGTCACTATGTTGGACGTTATGGTGAACGAATTCACTAGAGTTTATCAAATCACCTTCGCCCGTCTTTTATGTATCCTTTGCGACAGTCCTGATAGAGTCTTGGTACGGCAGGTGGGAGGGGACGTGGAGCACTATGATTGTGGTCATTGTACCCAGAATGGTGTACAGTTCAAAATACGAACTATGTTTTCCCCATTAGCTGCTCTTTTACAAATGACTTAGATTTAGGCAGTCGAAAGCAAGTGAGGCACCACACATGACTTTAGCCGGTGGAGAAACTTATTTTCTCTATGGCTGACGGTTTTTCATCTGATTGCCCGCACAACTCATCTTGAAGTGAGATGAAGAGTCCCCAGTTTATTCCGACCTCTGTCATCCGGACGCGAAACTAGGCCCTTTTTGGGACCCTGGAGCCTATTTAATGATGCCCATGAGGACGAGCGTATGGTCGTTACCATGGATTTTTCCTGTGAACGCCGAGAACCAGCGTACATGGAGAGAAGGGAGGCTTCTGAGTGCCTGTAGTCCGTTTTCTTTCAGCAAATAAATGTAAGCGATTATGTGGAGGTGAAATGATAGCCGTCGTACCTAGGGACAGGTGAACTTCATTCCACAATCAAACTTAATTAGTTTTTTGAATGATTCATTCCCATTAGTCGTCCAAATTAATGATGTGAAGAACATCAGCAGTTAACTGTGATGCTGATGTCAACTCATGCATGTCTGAAAAATCTGCAAAGACCCAACGGAGAACACTACCAAAACCAAAGTGAGAAAAATGTTGAGTACCAACATCGTGTACACGATTCAGTGAGGAGGTTGTGACAAACACAAAGTGAACCAAACAAGAGAAATGCCCTACAAGTACAAGACAGGTATATACCAATCAGCCAATCAAGGTACAGGATATTAGATATTCTTCAGAAACTAAATAAACGCAGCTGAGTACGGGAAAATTACGCACTCAGTTCCACACTGATGGTGTCTCTCCAAATTGGAAGCCAAGCTCGGCGAACAGATGATGGAACCCTGAAAGCAAAGTAAGAAGTTCTGCCAGAATCGAGAGTAAAAAACAAAAAACGAATGGACAGAAGAGCACAGAATCGTCTAACCTCGGACAAAGTAGCCCATTGTTCGTTAGATCTACAATGACACTTGACTTTAGCTGCGTAACTGTGGTGGCTGCAGTAAATCTTCCACGGGCCAACCAACGTTACTAAGACACACGAGTCGATCAACCTCTCTATACCTTTCAGGCATTTTCTGTGGGTTCAGTTGGGAATCGTGTTGCATTCAACGGCCTCGAAACGTGGAAGAAGTCTGCGAGAACATTTTATATCCGCCCATTGTAAAGAAAAGATCCAGTGTCGTAACTCGCCCCATATTAGCTACTCAAATCAAAGCGTGAACCTTTGCTAGGCCTTCCTCTGACTTCTAATGACTGACCAGCTAATGCCCCGCATATACTACTACTAGTAATATTATTAGTAGTGGCAGCTAAGATACTGCCAGGATGCACAGGTCTAGACCAGAGCCCAACAAAAACGTTGAGGTTGGTTTTGAAACGCAGACCTCTTGACTGACAGGCCTGTGTGTTACACACCCAGCCGTCTCGGGCTATGCGCGTAGTACTCAAACTGTGTTCTGACGAGAGTTTTGTAAAGGACGGGATGGCAACCAGAGGCGTCTTCCCTTTCGAAATTCCAGGCACTTTTTTCGCCCTTTTGACTACCACTTGTCACTAAGCTGGTGGGACAGAGTTCACCATAAACCATCAAGTTTGCAAACCTTCGTGGTAGGTATAAGCTGAGATCTCCTTCGGGTGCCCAAGTTCTTCTTCGTTGACTGAGTAGCACCTGAGAATAGGTGTTTACACCCTCTTCTTCTTATTTTAAGAGTTGTGGTACATGACACCTTACGCCAATAATCTAAGGAGATTTTAGGATTTATAGGGTATGATCGTCTCGGTTGGGTATAATACCCCTTAACACTAAGGGTGGTGACATGTCTTGCTGTGATCGGATAAGTTTTGTCTATTCGAAATACTCCGCTGTATGCAAATTTGTGTGCCTAATTTAGTACCCCAGGGGAAGTTGTTGGATGCCGAAAAGCTGCCTCTTACAACCCACTACCTCATTTCATGAGTAAGGACGTAGCTACTGGCATTCATCTTAAAACCAAGCGGCGTATGAAATAGTGAGCCATCAGAACACTAACGCAAAACTATAACTGAGTTCCACCGGGAGAACCAGATGTTTTTCCAGCCTCATGGCCTTACCACTTTCAGAATGATGCAAGCTTAAACCCACTGTATGAAATCANCTCGCTGCCCTTGGTCTGGCTGCTCCCCCTTGACCTTCCCGGCGTGGATGCACCTTGTGGAACGAAGTTCCAGCCAGTGTAGTCCGCGGGATCGCTGCAGCACTCAAGCCCGACCACCACGTCAACGTAGCAGTTTTAGGTCCGGACGGTATTCTCCTCAGCTTGGTTCTCGGTCTGAGCCTTCCAAGCCAACGTTCAAGTCAAAAACAAACACCAAAGGCGCACAAGGTATATTACCGCCCAAAACAATCAAGAACACTTGCACAACGCTTCGTGTACATATAGTGTAAGGGAGCGAAAGTCTTTCGGAATTGTAATATGCACGCTAAGGAAGCACCAGGGGACAGTGGTTCTCCGACAATTTCTGTGTATGGAAAACAGCTCATGAGCCAAAGCCCAGTAAGCACATCACCAATACTTACATATGAATCAATCAAAATGACAGACACCGTATGCTACGCTGGCCTCCTTTTTGAAGAACACCGTCCCCGGTGTACCATGGCCTACATGAACCGGCCGGTGCTAGTGGTGTGGTGCGTTAAGCTGGTGAGCGTGTGCAGGGGTTGCTGTGTCTCGGGCTGCGTCTACCGTGTGTGAGTGAGCAACGTGCTGGCTCTGAGGCCTGTATGCACATATGTAGAGCCAGGATCTTTGTGGTAGGTCTACTCTGTGTGGCAGCCATCCTGGCAGGTCTTCGTGTACATATAGTGTAAGGGAGCGAAAGTCTTTCGGAATTGTAATATGCACGCTAAGGAAGCACCAGGGGACAGTGGTTCTCCGACAATTTCTGTGTATGGAAAACAGCTCATGAGCCAAAGCCCAGTAAGCACATCACCAATACTTACATATGAATCAATCAAAATGACAGACACCGTATACTACATAATTATTGACGCCTTTAGGGCGCACCATCGGCAACCGGCATTCGGCCAATACGAGGCCGTGCTTCACTATCGGTCCAGACTTTCGACCAATCAGATCTCGTCTTGAGGCCTGACCGAGAAGCGTCCCGAACTTTTGGCCAATCTTGCGCTTTAGGAGCACTCTACTGCGAGTGGTTAAGTGCGATCCGGGTAGAATTCTACCGGACACCCCGTGAATCAAAGCCCAATACTTGCCGACATTTACAAATCAGTCAACTAAAATGCTAGGTGTTATATACTAGGGTGGATAAAGATGACACCTCCAAGCATACAATGGCCTAAGTCAAGCAGCCCGCACTAGTGGTGCGGTGAGTAAATATGTTCAGATATTCCCTTGTTGGAGTGCGTCTGCCGTGTGTGATTGAATCGTGACCGCCGGCTCATTATCAAATAAGGTCAAAGTACTTCTAAAACCAAAGAGAATGGTGCTGATCAAACAGACCATGCTGTGAGCACCCGCATTAGAACTGTGACAGAAATGAATTAGACTCCGTACACGGGCTGCACAATGGCTTCCTGCAGTCGAGTGGGTTAGGCTATTCAGTCTTTAGCTCCGGGAATGACCTTCAAGTAAATCCTAACAGCCAGTACCTCGTGATTCAAACTTTTGAATTGTAACGCATTTGAAACTCGACTGTATCTGCTTGCACGTCTCTCATATGACCTTATACGTGCCTCTCCCTCTCTCTCACGTACCACGAACGAGCCACCACGAGCCCCGGGTAGGAAAGGGTACCCCTCTTATACACCCCCCTGATTGACCTTGACCTGACTTTTTACCCCCGTCTTCCGGTTTCGGTTTCGGTTTAATACACGTGTGTCGTTGCCACGCTTCGGTGTTCTTTTCTGTCCCACCCGACCTGTGCGCATATGTGCTGTGTATACCGCGTGGATTCATGAATACCAGTCCGTATATCTGCACATTTCCGAACCGACGTGTGCCGTCGCTACATCCTCTCGAACGTCGAATGCCGCTGACTTCCTGACGTCCCACGCTACAGAATCATAGGCTTGGGGTAGGGTCCACGGACTAAAACCAACGTCCTCCCACTGTCTTATGGGTCAGGCTTTTGATTCAAAGGCTCGAGGTTGGTTGCCCCAACCAGACCCAGTTCTCCGGCTTCAGCAACGAGGGAGAATCAGGGAATGAACTTAGCGCTAGCCTACCACAAATGTTCCAAGGTGTCTACACCTCTAATGAGCTTATCGAACTTTTCAATTACATTCCGAAACATCCACGCGCTTTCTTGTAAGCTCCACGCCGATGATGCATGCGATAGAAAGCTAGTGTAGCACACAAATATCCTGAACGTAAAGTAGTGGCTCCGGGAAGCCCATAATAAAGTAACAATGCAGGCATTGAAATAAGATTCGGTGGAATGTGAGTCTATCAAGTATACAACTGCGGCCCACACTCTGGTGCATAATCTATCCTTTCATTTGTTATGGTTTCGTTGTTGGAATATATTGTGAGAACAATAAGCCGAATTTCTCTCGCCAGTTTACTTCTGACGGAGTCACCATGTTGGACGTCTTGGTGAACGAATTCACTAGAGTTTACCAAATCACCTTCGCCCGTCTTTTATGTATCCTTTGCGACAGTCCTGATAGAGTCTTGGTACGGCAGGTGGAAGGGGACGTGGAGCACTATGGTTGTGATCATTGTACCCAGAATGGTGTACAGTTCAGAATGCGAACTATGTTTTCCCCATTAGCTGCTCCTTTACAAATGACTTAGATTTAGGCACTCGAAAGCAAGCGAAGCACCAAAAATGGCTTTGACCGGTGGAGAAACTTATTTTATCTATGGCTGACGGTTTTTCATCTGATTGCCCGCACAACTCGTCTTGAAGTGAGGTGAAGATTCCCCGGTTTATTCCGACCTTTGTCATCCGGACGCGAAACTAGGCCCTTTTTGGAATCCTGGAGCCTATTGAATGATGCCAATGAGGACGAGCGTATGGTCGTTACCATGGATTTTTCCTGTGAACGCCGAGAACCAGCGTACATGGAGAGAAGGGAGGTTTCTGCGTGCCTGTAGTCCGTTTTCTTTCAGTATATAAATGTAAGCGATTATGTTGAGGTGAAATGATAGCCGTCGTACCTAGGGACAGGTGTACTTCATTCCACAATCAAACTTAATTAGCTTTTGAATGATTCATTCCCGTTAGTCGTCCACATTAATGGTGTGAAGAACATCAGCAGTTAACTGTGATGCTGTTTTCAACTCATGCATGTCCGGAAAATCTGCAAAGACCTGTCTGCGAACACTGCAAAAATCCAAAGTGAGAAAATTGGTCACTTCCCCATCGTGTCCCCAATCAGGCAATCAAGGTACAGAACATTAGATATTCTTCTGAAACTGCATAAACGCAGCTGAGTACGGGAAATTTACGCACTCAGCTTCACAGTGATGATGTCTCTCCAAGTTGGAAGCCAAGCTCGGCAAACAGATGCTGGAACCCTGAAAACGATTAAGAAGTTCTGCCAGAATCGAGAGTAAAAAACAGAAAACGACAGGACAGAAGAGCACAGAATCGTCTAAATTCGGACAAAGTAGCCCATTGTTCGTTAGATCTACAAAGACACTTGACTTTAGCTGAGTAACTGTGGTGGCTGCAGTAAATCTTCCACGAGCCAACCAACGTTACTAAGACACACAAGTCGATCAACCTCTCTATACCTTTCAGGCGTTTTCTGTGGGTTCGGTTGGGAATCGTGGTTCATTCAACGGCCTCGAAACGCGGAAGATGTCTGCGAGAAAATTTTATATCCGCCCATGGCAAAGAAAAGATCCAGTGCCGTAACTCGCCCCATATTAGCTACTCAAATCAAAGCGTGAACCTTTGCTAGGCCTTCCTCTGACTTCTAACGACTGACCAGCTAATGCTCCGCATATACTTCTACTAGTAATATTATTAGTAGTGGCAGCTAAGATACTGCCAGGATGCACAGGTCTAGACCAGGACCCAACAAAATCGGTGAGGTTGGTTTTGAAGCGCAGACCTCTTGACTGAGAGACCTGTGTCTTAAACACCCAGCCGTCTCGGGCTATGCGCGTAGTACACAAACTGTGTTCTGACGAGAGTTTTGTGAAGGACGGGATGGCAACCAGATGCGTTTTCTCCTTCGAAATTCCGGGCACTTTTTTCGCCCTTTTGACTACCACTTGTCATTAAGCTAGTGAGACAGATTTCACCATAAACCGTCAAGTTTGCAACCCTTCGTGGTAGGCATGAGCTGAGATCTCCTTCGGGTGCCCAAGTTCTTCGTCATTGACTGAGTAGCACCTGAGAAGAGGTGTTGACACCCTCTT
This sequence comes from Opisthorchis viverrini, assembly GCF_000715545.1. Lineage (NCBI taxonomy): Eukaryota > Metazoa > Platyhelminthes > Trematoda > Opisthorchiida > Opisthorchiidae > Opisthorchis > Opisthorchis viverrini. The sequence goes on along the minus strand of NW_008752663.1, from coordinate 6,489 downwards.
CTTCTTATTTTAAGAGTTGTGGTACATGACAACTTACGCCAATAATCTAAGGAGATTTTGAGCTTTATAGGGTACGATCGTCCCGGTTGCGTTTAATGCCCCTTAACACTGAGGGTGGTGACATGTCCTGCTGTGATCGGATAAGCTTTGTCTATTCGAAATACTCCTCTGTATGCAAATTTGTGTATAATTTAGTACCCCAGAGGTAATTGTTGGATGCCGAAAAGCTGCCTCTTACAACCCGCTACGTCATTTCATGAGTAAGGGCGTAGTTACTAGCATTCATCTTAAAACCAAGCGGCGTATGAAATAGTGAGCCATCAGAACATCAATGCAAAACTATAACTGAGTTCCTCTGGGAGAGCCAGATGTTTTTCCAGCCTCATGGCTTTACCACTTTCAGAATGCTGCAAGCTTAAACCCACTGTATGAAATCAGGAAGTATTTTCTGTAAAGAACGCTTTATAAGATCGAACGGACTCACTAACAATTGTTTGCTTTCGAATAGTTTGTCGTCGGCCCAGGTCGGCGAATAAACAATAATCCAATTATGGCGGTCCAGGGGTCTTCTTCTGAACAGTTCCCTCATATAATAGATTCCAAAGATGTTCTGAAATGTTTTGATACCATAGATAGTACATGAGGCTCGCGAATGACCGCCGCAAGAGCGAGCGAAACCAGAACAGAGAGCCGAAACCCGTGACCACGCTTGTATTCTGTGACATTGTACAAGTTTGTGTTCTTGCAGTTTTTCGTACTCAAGCAAAAAGCGATTATGCAATTGCCGAAATACGTAGTGTTATAATGGAAGTAAAATGAAGGTACAAAACGGCACAGTGATATTTTGGAGGCTGCTGGCCTTTCTCTATCAGTAGAGTTTTAGGAACTGGCTCAGACAGCGAAACAGTCTAAATCCAGTCGGTTCATCTCGAGTCGCTTCGAGTCCTCATACATTCAAAAGGCCGTTTGTAAACCGTCAGTATCTTCCGTTCGTTCACCCAAACGGGATGTTCATGCGTGATGTTGTCTGCATGCATGGCAGAAGTGTTCGGGCTTGCCACCAGGACGGATAGGTGTGATAGTCTGCCGACGGCTAGACGCACACCCAAAATTTCTCGGAAACCGTGGTTCGTAGGAGGAAAACTTTAACATAAAGTTTTAACATTTGATGGTAATTTTTCCAGCGCATGAGATTTCCCCAAACGGCCGCAATTTTGTTGAAAGTTGTTTAAATCTACTCAATCCTCACGATATTCAAGGCCCGCAATATTCATATTTTAATGGCTGCTATGGCCGAGCATGTGAATGCGGATGATGATTTTGTGCAGAATTTAACTCCTCGATTTAGCTCGTCAAATTTTTTTCTCATTCAATGCATTTCAAGTACCAGGCGAAACATTTCGTTGTTTTCGTCCGCCTAAACTCCAAAAAGAGCAGCAATTCGCCACTTTTGTATGAAATGGCCTTCTAACGTTGCAGCAGACGTCCCTGCAGCCGAAGCCGCGGAATTCGTCGCACTTAGTAAGTTCATGGTTGATTGCGTGTACGCGGTAGCACACTTCGTACTGATTGTCCGGCAAGGTTCCACGTTCGCCGGTACCATGACTAATTGAGGGTTACTTCCTACTACCTGGAGCACAACCATCCACGCAGCAAGTTTATTTTTGACAGGCTCCCCATCAACCAGCGACTGACAAAGATGAATTAAAGGAGTGTTGTACCCATTTGAAATATTGTGCTCCGTCATCGGAGATTTGGGAGCACTTCGCCGACCACTTTTGAAGGGTACTCACTATCAAGAATGTGCGCCGTTGCGCAAGCTGTTCGGCTTGTTCAAGGATATGGTGGGTGGACACTATGAAGTCATAACGTTCGTCATGGATAAGATGACTTCGAAGATGCGGGCGGCCAAGGCTGTATTCGACTGCGATATAATGCTGTGTTATTTTTACGCACGGCAAATTATCCGGAAGCACGTACGTTTCATTGCTTTGGTGTAACTTTTGCAGACAATTTCCAACCGCAGTCGGCACATATTTCACCGCATGGCTCGCTTTGATAATGCAGCAGAGTAAGTAACTTTGCATCAAACGTTCATCACGTAGATTTTGGCTCCTCATCACTCGAAAGTGGGCCATTCATGCACAAAGTGGGTTGGCACGTTTTGAGAATGTAACCAACAACCACCTGAGGAACGTCAACGGGCGTTTGAAGAGACGCGTGCATCATCAGATAGCCCGGCAAATTATCCGGAAGCACGTACGTTTCATTGCTTTGGTGTAACTTTTGCAGACAATTTCCAACCGCAGTCGGCACATATTTCACCGCATGGCTCGCTTTGATAATGCAGCAGAGTAAGTAACTTTGCATCAAACGTTCATCACGTAGATTTTGGCTCCTCATCACTCGAAAGTGGGCCATTCATGCACAAAGTGGGTTGGCACGTTTTGAGAATGTAACCAACAACCACCTGAGGAACGTCAACGGGCGTTTGAAGAGACGCGTGCATCACTCAGATAGCCTGAAGCATGCCGTCCAGAAGGCCGCTCATCACAGCGAATGGATAATGCGTGAATATGAAATGCACACCATCTACGTTCTACGTGTGTTTTTCCGAATGACGACGTTTGTTGCTAATCAGGTTTTCGGGCACATTGGAATATGCACGCCAAATCTGATAAACACCCAGACAGATCGCCTCAAGCTGAAAAGCCCGTTGTTAGTAACAGTCAGTTTGTGGTAAAACCATCAAATGTTCTCAGACAGTCAACACCTCGACCGGAAACTGCATATGCATATTTTACCAATCAGTGTGGCTACCTTGTGTACACCTATTTTCAGTATTCAGCGGCCACTGGTTCCAAAGCCAGAACCATCACCAATATAGCATTTGCACAAGCAGCCAGCCAACTGACCCTGCTGATTGTTGGTGTCAAAATGATCGACTTCCATATCACCGTTATTGCTGCGGCAATGAGCTTTGCCCGCTGTGTAGAGAAAATCTTCAGGCGCGTCCACCAGGTGAGTGCACAGTTAAACGATTCCCATTAATCGCCGGTCAAGCTACCCATCGGTCATCTAAAAGAGCTTGCTTTGATGTTGACCTTGATCGGTCCATGGAGGACAAGCCGAGTCTGCCTCGTAAGGCAGTCGCAATAAAACTGCTTTGTCCAATTTCGAAGTTGATGGAGCCTGGTAATTTGAGGCCTAATTTCTTAGCATACGCCTTGTAGGCCTTGCTATCGAATCCTGTGATGACGAGGAATTCGTGTGATTGTAACTCGAAGGCCTCAAATGCCGAATCAATGAACTCATGGCAATCCGCAACGACTATACATTTATCCCTCATCCCGGTAATGGGAATCATGAACCACTAGGTAAGCAAACAAATAAAATTCCATTACATCCGGATGCTCAACTGCTGTTCCCAAAGAGTAATTGCTTGCCCATTTTTCGTTTCAGAATCCTTGTCCCGTGAAGTGGATCTTAAGAAAATGAAAAATGGAGAGACTACCAATTAAGCTTGTATCAGTGATGCCAATAAATAAAATGCAATTTGCCAATGGTGTTTTCGTAACTTCATGGCAGGCGCATTATCAACGCGTGGAGTTATGAGTATGGAGCGCCGCCGTTGGCCATTGTATTACGTTGGCGTGCATAGGTGAGGTCTCATAATCTGCGTCGCGAATAGCAGTTACGCTAGTCGAGGTGAGCGACAGCTCATTGTTTCGGGTAATGGAGGGAGTGCTTGATGGACTACAATCAAGAGTAGGAGCTGGGAAGGCGCTATCAAACTAGGTGGCGATTGCAGTTTGACAGGTGATGACAGCCGTTGATCTTTGGGTTAGTCTATTATGTGTTGCCGGGGCATTATTGTTAGCTACGAGCATGTGTACGGGCCTGGCAGTTACTACAGGCAGCCACCGTAGGTTACGTCGACTACATTTGTGATGTTTATTGGAGGTAGCAAACGTAAACGTCATCGAGTAGGTATGAGTATGATGATAAATAGCCAAGTTAGGTAACTTCGAGTACAGTTGTGAGCATAACAGGCTGTCAGATTAGGCTATCACCCATAGTTGAGTCCTTATTTTTACCGGTCAGCATATTTATTGGATTGATCTTTACTGTAGGTAGCGAAGATAAGCGGGTGTGAAAGACCGTCAGCATTGTACTCAGCGTTGCACGTAGACACAGGTCTTGCAATTACGATAAGCGGCCAAGGTAGGCGATATTGACTGCAGTTACGAGTATGACGGGCAGCCGTTGGTCGTTAAGATGTCACGCATAGTTGGAACCTGGTTTCTATCGGCCCGCATGGATACTGGCTTGGTGTTTACTGTAGGTAGCAGGCGGGACGACAGTGAAGATCGGTGCTTAACATCGATTTCATGCTCTCCATGACGATATAAGTAGCAGAAATAAGCGAGAGCGCGCACATTTATGGGTATGACGGGCCACCGTTGGCAGTTAAATCAGGACACTTCGCATAGCCGAGGCCTACTAAACAGCGTCGCATATAGGCACTGGCCTAGCAGTTTCAATAAGTAGTCAATGTAGGCGATATCGCGTACAGTTTTGAGTATTAGGTTCATCGTTCGCCATTAGATTAGGTATGTATGCTCAAGGACGCTGGCTCAAAATGTACAATCAATAGCCAAGTTAGATGACTTCGAGTACAGTTGTGAGTATAACAGGCTGTCAGATGTGGCTATCACGCATAGCTAAGGCCTTATCTTTACCGGTCGGCACATATATTGCACTGATGTTTACTGTAGCTAGCGAAGACAAGCGGCATCGCGCATAGTTAAGGGTATAAAATACTGTCATTGACCATCGGATTACTTTACTGTGCATAGGTGCAGTCTCATTATCAACGTTGCACATAAACGCGGGCCTAGCAGTTACAACAAGTATTCGAGATGAGTGAAAACTAGTAGAGATACGAGTACAAGTGGCCGTCGTTGCTCATTGGATTGGGCTGCCGCGCATATGTGGGGAATCGTAATTAGCGCCGCACATAGACACGGATCCAGCAGCTACAATAGGTAGCCTAGGTGAGTGACAACGGCTACCATCATCGTGCTGAGCGCTTTATGGTGGTCACCACCTATAGAACGTCATAGTTGTAATAGGAAAGAAGCCCACGGCTATCACGTAACATTGTATTACCTACAAGCTAGTTACGCATATCTGGGAAATGGGATCATCCACAGATGTCCCTCGCACTGCCACTGCAAGTTTGTGCCGTTATCTAAGAATATCACTATCTCCACCAACTGATTTTTTTCGTTCCTGACCGGATACGCCACTCATCGTAAAGTTTACACTACTGAGCTTTCTTTCAGTAGTACACATTCATCGAAGAAAACTGCTAGTTCTCCCATTTCATTGGCTGAGGTGTTCCATAAAATAGGCTGCCCAGCGCGTCGAAGCACACTCGTCATGGCTTCCTCGTCGCAGTCTGTCGTTGCAACTGCTCCCGTGTCTGCTGAAGGATTCACAGTGGACGTCACCCCCTTGTTCGTGAGTCGCCTGGGTAATCGCCTATTCAGCAACGTTCATGAATTGGTTCACTGCATTCAGCAGTTCGAGCGAATATCAGGATCGTACTACAGCGTACGAAACTCGAAAGCGAATTCCTCTGTTGAGAGAATTTTCATCAAATACCAATGCCACTGGAAAGGGTTTGCACGTCCTATAAACGAGGGAAGACGAAGCCGGCTGCTTGATCACACAGGGTGCGAGGCGTTATTCAACGTTGGCAGACTGGGAACCTTCTTTCGGGTTACTAAATCTCATATGGTACACAATCACGAGCTGCTTGGTCCCGAAGCATCTCGGTGGTTTAACCGTAATTTGTACGGCTTGCCCGAGGAACTGGAAATCATTCGGCCAATGCTTGAATGCCGCAGCCGATGCTTCAACATCCGGCTCTATGTGAGGTCGAAGTTCGGCAAATATCTCACAAACAGCGATATCGGAAATATCCAGGCGCGACGCATGTTTGGGCGGAACAATCCAAGTAAGTCCAATTACTGTTGAAAATATGTACTTTGTGCAGGTTACATTCTCGACTTGGAGTCACACTTCAACGAACGAGGACGAGCCCGCTTTTTGAGGGATGGAAGCAATAGAGTGACCCAATTCATCCACCTCACCTTAGATATGCTCGATCTGTACAGACGGTTTCCTGATTTTTTACTTATTGACAGCACGTTTTCCATCAACCACCACAAGTATTTTTTGTATCAGTTGCTTATCGTCGATGGCTGCCGTAAAAGTCTCCCTGTGGCCATTGGTTTCCTTTGGCGGGGGACTGAGGCAGACGTGAGAGCTTTTCTGCTAACGTTTCTGGAGTTTGTTGGTGGCGGTTCTCTCGTCAAGTGCATCATGTCTGACGGTGCGTTTGCCATCGGAGACGAAATTGCCAGTGTATTTTCTTTTGCCAATCATTTAATATGTCGTGTACATATTCTTAGGAACGTT
>NW_008752662.1:0-14724 GCF_000715545.1 Opisthorchis viverrini | reverse complement strand
AGATGTTCTTACAAGTCCATGTCTACTTTATGCGGACCTAATTCTTGCTTATGCCCCGTTTGAACAAAGCTTAGCAAACAGTTTTTTTTACCGTTGACCCAGCAGACACCCGGCGGGGACATAGTAAGAAAATTTTCAAGCTCAGAGCACACACACATTCACTAGACAAAATTTCTTCTCATTTCGTGTAGTAGTTGCGTGGATTGAACTTCCTCCGGCGGTTGCTCATGCTCCTTCTAGAACCCAGTTTAAAGCATTATTAGACACTAATTTATGCGAATCCTCGCGCTGGAAAGCATACTGCCCCGCGCTGAGCACATAAAGAGCAGTGCTGCACCCTTTTTTCACTTGTGCCTTCCAGGTGAACGACAGCCACTGACCGACAAGAACAAAAGGGGCCCGGGAAACTTGGGCAATAGCCTCGATCCTGTGTATCAATCCGTGAACCCGTGAATCCAATCCACGCACAACAGATAATTGTCTGTATCGTCTGTGACGGAGCAAGCACCATTCCGTTCAGTTTCCTTGAAGGTTATGCAACAGTTCACCCTGCGGGCCAGTCTGAGGCTTCCACCAGATACATTATGAAAGGCGCCTTTGTATGTTCCAGTGTATGTCTTCCAAACACGTCCCAGGTTTTTTGGAATCAGAGTAAAGCCAGAACACTGATACATACAGCGACGAATTTACGCCAACCGGATGGTTTCATCCTGAATGTGGCGGATTTGACACCTCCCTCTCTCCTTTTGTCGGGTCGGCGCGGGCTTCCGAAGGTGTCTTTGCAGCGTTCTTCTGTGGCATTTTGGCAGCATTTGCTGCACCTGCGTTTACGGTAGGAACAGTGTCGTGGATAATACCATTTCTACAAAACCAACAGGGCCTGGGTGGTTTTCTTGCCGCTCGTTTGGAATTCGATTGCCTTTTGGTAGTAACTTTGCATGCCATGTCAGTTTGAGAGTGGTTGTAATATCTCATCATTGCAGCATCAGCCTTCGGGTGGATTTGATGTTGGCCTCCGCCGGTAAGCTTCAGAATATCTGCAGTATGCTGTGATTGAAGACCCGCCACGAAGATGAGACACCTGACTTGATCATCGGTCATGTAGCTGGGCTGAAATCTTTGGCCTTCTCTGTTGACCACACCGGAGTAAGTGTGGAACTATTCAGTATCCCTCCGGTAATCTCGAAAGAGTGACTGAACAGAGTACTTTGCTCACCGGATAATAATGCCAGTATCTTGACAGCAACTGCGAAACCAAGGTGTTGAGGGAGTTTGTGGGGCATAAAAATCGTGAACCGATCATACTCAACCGTCTCAAGTTTCCGCAGCAACAGTCGAACATTCCATGCGTCATCAAACTGAGCAAAATTAACCATCATATTTTTAGAATCAGTTTTTGATATTTCGTCCAGATTCAGCGTCGAAATTGGATCCAGTATGCGGGCCGGGAGCAGCATCTGCTGGAGAAAATGGAGCCCCAACTGTTTTTGTCGCATTCGCCGACCATGCGCATCATACATTCCACAAGCCTTATTCAAAACTTTGCAACCGACGTCGTCATAAAAATCGTGAACCGATCATACTCAACCGTCTCAAGTTTCCGCAGCAACAGTCGAACATTCCATGCGTCATCAAACTGAGCAAAATTAACCATCATATTTTTAGAATCAGTTTTTGATATTTCGTCCAGATTCAGCGTCGAAATTGGATCCAGTATGCGGGCCGGGAGCAGCATCTGCTGGAGAAAATGGAGCCCCAACTGTTTTTGTCGCATTCGCCGACCATGCGCATCATACATTCCACAAGCCTTATTCAAAACTTTGCAAACCGACGTCGTTGCTGCTGACTATAAGTATACCTAAATTCATTTTGCCGACACTATAAGGTTTTCGATGTTGTGATTAGTATAATCCATTTGCACTTTCCGGTGACATGTTGCTCGTAGCATTTTGTTTAAGTGAGCGAAATTTCAAGGTCACCGACAATCATCGATTAGCATTTTCTTACCGATTAAAGCCACATAAAACGCTAAATAACACTTCAGCATATTTTTGTGTTCTCCGGTGTTAAATAAGAATAGAAAACATCTAAAGAATACCCAATTCAAACTTCACCCTGGAAGACCAGTTGCTGACATTCGTTCACAGTCCTCAGATTTTACAAATGCGAATATAATCGCATGATAGATTTTGTTTCGGTGAACCTGGTCACAACACGTTTTTCCATGGATCTCAACTTTCAGTGAGTACAAAATTGTTAGACAATAGAAAGTGCTGTGCAGTGGCCGCCCGAGGGCAATCTCTGTGGATGATCCGCTTTCCCAGATATACATAACTAGCCTGTAGGTTATACAGCGCCAAGAGATGGCCGCAGGTAATATTCCTATTATGAATACAATGCTCTATAGGTGGTGATCGCCATAAAGCGGTTACCATGATAACGTCAGTCGTTGTCACTCATCTCGACCAATTATCGTAACTGCTGGGTCCGTGTTCATATGCGGCGCTGATGATGGGAGCTCACGTATGTACAGTAACACAATTCAACGGCCAACGACGGTCTTTCATACCCATGAATGTACGCAATACCGCTTATCTTTGCTACCTATGGTGAAAACCAGGCCAGTGTCCATGCGGGCCGTTAAAAATAATGCCTAGCCCGGCGGCTCCTTATAATCATTGCTGTACTCGACGTCGCCTTACATGGTTACTCGCCGTGCCTACTAGGTCCGTGTCAATGTACGGCACTGATTGACCGGTAACCTAATCCAGTGTATTCTGTCGTACTCGAAACTGTACGCGTTGTCACTTATCTTTGCCACTCATGATAAACACCGGGCTAGTATTTATGCGGACCGATAAACGCGAGACACAAACTCTGCATACGTATCTAATCCGATGAAGAGCGACGGACCTCATACTCCTAACTGTAAGCGATATCGCCTACCTTGGATACTATTTGAAACTGCCAGGCCAGTGACTTTATGCGACGCTGATTACTAGGCCTCAACTATGCGCAGCGTCCCAATTTAACTGTCAACGATGGCCCGTTATACCCATAACTGTGCGCGATCTCGTTTATGAGTGCTACCTATAGTAAAGCCTAGGCCAGCATCTACGCGGGCCAATAAAGATGAGGCTGCAACTATGCGCAGTATCTTAACCTAACGGTTAACGGCGCCCTGTCACACTCGTAACTGTAGTCTATATCGCTTGCCTTGGCCACTTATCGTAATTGCACGATCTATGTCTATGTGCAACGCTGTGCATGGCCCGTGCACATGCTCGTAGCAGACCAAAATGTCCCAACTATACACAATAGACTAATCCAATGACCAGCGGCGCCATTTTATATACCTGCGGCGTCCACCCGCCAACACCCCATGCCTGGCAAATGCACAATTACCTTTAATAAATCATGCTTTTCTTTACTGGTTACATTTGTACAAACATAATGTGCGGTCAATCGAATTCCCAGGTTTTAACTCTGCAGGGTTTCAGAAAAAAATGTATGATCAATTGCGATTCGTGCACATTTCCCGTGAGAAATAATTAAATAAAGTTGTAGTGACTAGATCACCATTTTCTTAACAAAACACTTTGTTCACAACTCACGGTCAGTGTCCGCGCTGAACCTGGAGACTTACATGTATAAAGGTAAACTCATTACTTGCTGAATTAATCCAATGGGCAGCAACGATGGAGCCATGTGTACAACGGTGTTTTGATGGCGCGATTCGGTAACCATTTGTATACTGGGTGCAGCAAATTAAAGCTAAGGAGGGATGTTTACTTGTCAGTCGTAAGGCCAACGGCTGTGGACTTGAGCCCTCAGACCCAAGAACTTCACGTGTCCTCAAACTTGCACCCATGGATGCAGCGGTAGCGAACAACTGGCGAGTGTGTGGATGCTTGGTGCCAAATCCGCCTGTTTAGAGCACCAAATCTCAAATTCGCTCGGTTTCCGCTAACTAATGCCGATACATTACAGCTTAATAAAATCGGCAGCTCGATCTTCCCGGTTAAAACCCGTGACCACCACATGCTTAACCACGTTAGCAATCTAACCAACTATTCTGGGCTTCATCCAGCACATGGTTCATGTCGGAGCACCGCGACCCTCTTCACTTCTGAAATCATGTCGGCTGTATCCGAATAAATGAGCTTCGTCTTCGTTCGGTAGCAGTACATAGGCTCTGAACATCTCCATTCTACTCCCACTTCCCAAAAGGTAGCTGACGTTTCATTTGCTTCCGCGACTTGCCTCTTCCAGTGGTTGTTTGCTGTTTGCATGTTCGGAATGACTGGGCTGTTTTACTGGCCTGGCTTTTCTCCCGATCGGATAAAATATCTGGTAGCTGGAGTTATTTAATATTGCACAAACCGCACTTATGACCGCTTGGATGGTTTCCCACCTTGCAGATCTGATAGCACGCACGAGGGATGAAAACCTCATGTGGTGGACGGGTACGGCCTGCAGAGAGGGTCTCCCTGTTACGTTGCACCATGGTGCGCTCGTATACTCGCAACCCCTCCAGTAGCACGGGTGTATCGCCTACCGTCGGCGGTTCTGAGCCTTGCCTTCAATTCAGAAAAACGAAAAAGAGCAGCGTTGCTGTTCGTTTGTAGCTGGATTGGCCTTGTTCCGGTTGTCACTTGTCCCACAACACCAAGAAATACAAGCGGACGACAGCTGTCCTCCCGTTTGTTCTCAACAGAATAATAAAAGAAGAATATTGATAAAACATTCATGCATGGGGTAGCTTGAGAGTACCTGTGAGGCTCACTGCTAACGTCGACGTGCAAGGCGTTGTCACTTTCGTGTTAGTGGGGTCAAACCACCCCTAGTCCACTTCATCATTCAAACGTAGCACACATTCATCCCTCTTGTCAGCTAGAACGATCAAATGCACGAAGTGCTAATAGCTTATCATTTTCTGATTGCAGGCAGTCACAGCTAGCACTTAATGGCTGTGGTTTGCCATGCACCATTCGTTTTCTGGAGTTGACAGCATTGACTCGGCGACTGGTGACCCTTAATCTTATTGCCCTGTTAGCTTGACGTAGTAGTACTCAGTTAAGCTACGATTATTATCAACTTTCTGGGAAGCTGTTGCTTGTCCGCTTTTTACTTGTCCACTGTCACTGCTCACATTAACCCCACTTTCTGCACAACAAGGACCCGATGTCATGACCCTTGGGTGAGCAAAAAAATACCGCCCGTTCCAAGCTAGTCCAACAGCTAGCTACCTCGACGACAAAGTTTTCACCTTCCTGAAACTAGGCACGTACTCTAGCCCAATTAGCACCTGGCTGCTAGATGAGCAAACGTATTCAACCCACTTGGGTCCATTTAGCTTGCTGTTATCCCTTTTTAGATTCTTTCCTATCGACGCCGTTGTATCTTATGCCTCCAAACACCCGCCAAGAGCTACTGCTTTCATTCAATTTCTTTCTCGTCGCCCCTCTTCCCAAGCTTCAATCCCCGACTGCAGTTGCCCAAACGCCCCTTAGGGCTGTTAATCATTCAAATTGGCTGATGTCCAGTCCACGCTCACACGGTCCTCCAACAAAGGGGCAATTATCCGTGTGCCTACATCTGCATGAATCCGTGTCAATCTCCGTCCCAATCAGAACCGGCTGCCACGGAACTGCGTATCCCTTCTCCGGCCTTTGACGACCGTTGGGGGGATGTCCATAAACCGAAACATGCCGTTGTGATGATGACATGGCACCGTCATACCCAATGAGAGGGCACTCCAGCAACTATATTCTCCAGAATCTCGACCGCAGCCCCTCGCCCACTCAAGTCTGCAGCCACAACTTCGAGCAGTTTTCATCCGGCCCGTCTCTGGGATGAGCTCTTCGGTACCCGATGAAGTTTCGTTCAGATATGGCTAGCCTGGTTTTTCTGCTGCAATTCTGGTTTGCCTCCTGCACAAGCCCGAATCCGTATATGGAGTTCGGGTCGCCCTATGTGTTGGCAACTTGCCCCATCCAACCTGTCCCCTGCACCTGACTTCTCTACAACAGTGCAAACAGTGAGTCTGCTTACTTTCATATTAAACCGCATTTTTGGGACAAAACATGCCTTGTGCTCCCAATTCGAATTAGCTCATCTCCATCTCCACTTTTGCTTGTCGTGACTCCGGCCATTTACCCAACCGCCCACGGTTACTCATGGCCAGCAATGGTTTTCAGTCTTAGTTCATGCCACCTGGCTGTCTTTGCACTAGTCGAATCTCATGCCCATTGTTCCCAACAAGTTGGGAAATAAGAAATAACCTATTATTACTATATCATCGGATATCCCCCACTGTTCATGACATTGTCCCCTTTTTGTGCAATCCACACCCCCACAAACCCCCCAATCATACTCCATTCTGACTGTAAAACTATAGTCATGCCAGACGGTATGCCACCCACAAGTTGGGAATAAACATTATTATTATTATTATTATAGGCAAAACTGATACGACCCAACTGTCTCAGATAATCAAGATGATTTAGCTAGAGACTGCAATTCCCGGTGCGCAACCGAAAAATCGCTATCTGACTGTCACCCTACGATCCACATCGATCCACACGAGGTATGGTTTTGAGACAACCGTTGTCAAACACCTGAAAATGTCTTGGTTCCAATTTTCAAATAGGCCAGATCTCACAGCCATGTAACAAAACAGTCCGCACAGCTGCCTGACACATACGATACTTGATATTCTTGGATATACCATCTTGACGCCATAGGTGTTTTTAATTAGCAAACGCCACCCGAGCATTGCAGGTTCGTGCATTGACCACATCTGTCACACTACAATCAAAACTAATACAAATTTCAGTGTATATGTGCGCTGAACCACACTACCTCTCCAACCGGGTTAGAAGAACACGTGCCATCCTCTGTAAGCTTTGCTCTACTTCTGAGGATTTCTTCGGCCAGCCAGAAATACCCCCTCTTCAAAGAATTGCACATCCCAGCAAAATCATCTCAAAAATGACGTCCGTTATGGGAGAAACCAGAAACACAAGCATTATAATGCGATTATGATATGGCACCGTTACACCCAGTTTGATAGCACACCTGCATCCACGCCGTTCGTTTTCTTGATTGTACCCCATTGCCCACCTGTTCCATTACCTGCAACTACGAACAAACGCACGCTGTATTCTGACCAACCTTATGATCATGCTTGACGATGCACCATCAACCCGCTAACAATGAACATCATCATGGTAACGTGACACTTTGCATAAAGTGCATATCAAATGACAGGACCACTTTGGTCAGTTCACCCAAAAACATTCGTGCCCCTTCCTCCTCCTCGAAGACGAGAACGATGTCTGCATACTCCAGATCGACAAGATTTCTGCCAGAAGATATTTGGAAAACAGGGTCCAGAACACATTTTAGCGTTCGTCTCATCGACCACGAAATTAAGTAGGAATTAAAAGAGTGCGCTCTCGACGGAGGTTTTTGGAGCTCTCCATATCTTTTCGCAACATGTCTGCCCCTTCTGGACCTCCCGTCTACGACGACGCAAAAGACAGCGCGGTCAACAACTCTCACTTCAACTGTATGCCTCTCTCCTCACCTATCTTCCTTACGCATGATGAACTTCATATTCCCCTTTCTGCGGTGGAGGAAGGGGAATTTGATTCCGGGCTTACCCTGGTTGTGACATACATCCCGAGCAATTGCCTTGTGAACCGAAATATCCATGGATAGAAGAGGAAAAGCTGTTAGGATGCTCATCCAACACATCTGATGTGACACCACAGAGACAAATCGTTTCGCAAGGCTCCATGTTTCTCTTAAGGCTCTGACAGGTCCATTCTGAGGTCAGTTCATCATACAAACAGGCAACACTAGCAAATATCTCTGACCCCATGTCTCTGAAAGTTTCAAGCTACATTAGTTGCGCACAACCTAGCCAATTCACGTCTCGCATACACACACATATGTCCACGCCAGTTTGCACTGACCACATCTATTATCTGCACCTAAATATCGATTATCGCTTTTGAAATCAGGCGGTGCCGCCTCATTGAAGAATTTGGGAAATGCGACAAATTTTGATTGTCTGTTATTCCGAGTGGCATTCTAACTCAAATCAAAGCACTTTCTAGCAAAGCTTTCAAAACACCACTTCTTATTTTGAGTCCCCAATGTAGACGTGGCTGTCCTATTACCTCGTTTGAATAGCAGCAGCGAACCACTGTGAACCCTAAACGGATCCAAGAATAGCTGGTTACAATGACAACCATAAACGGCTCATCAAAGATGTTCATGTACGGGGCTGTCCACGAACCGAAGTACGGCGTCGCCGTGACAGTACTGCAACCACAGCACCCAGTCTGATGGCTTGCCCGTAGTTCGCTATGTCTAATATTTTCCAGACGAGCGTGTTGCACAGAAGACCGTTTCTGTCCGTTTGGTTTGTGCAAAGAATTGAAAGACGTTGTCATCTTACTGTGCCATCTGCCTGTTCTTCCCACAAATCCAATGGTTTATCCAACGGCACTATTAATGGATCGATATATCGGTGAAGATCAAACTTTGCCTTGAGCCAGATATAACATATGCTGTCCATCATGAAAAAACAACAAACTTGCTAGCTGTGACGGATTCTTTGGCTTAAACGGGACGCTCGCCACAACCATAGAAGAATTTTTCATATCCAGATCACGAGTAACGGGTGTTTTGAGGTTATTTCTGAATCTAATACGCAAGAAAACACGCAAAGAAACTAGCTTTTTCCAAAAATTTCCAACCGTCTTCATCAAGAGGATGGGCGGAGCCGTCTGCAGTCTTTAAGATGCGAATTCCGCGCCCACAGTTGTCTCCGGGTTCGTTTGAACAACTTCTGATAGAACTGTGGTCGCGTTGGAAGATCCTAGGGGCCCGAATAGTTACCATCAAATGGTAAAAATTTATGGCAAAGTTTACCTTTTCCGAACCACGTTTTCATGGAAAATTCGGGTGTTCGTCTAGGATGTGTCACCTTGACAACTCTAATGCCATCCCCGTCGCCATCAGTTGTGGCTTGCTGAAAGATCGTGCGAGTCTCTCATCCCTGGATTCCTGCTCCGCCCACTACGGTATACGTAGTATACACGCTATGGAAGCACCTCCTCCGAGTACAGGTGTTCACGACAATTTTTATGGATGGAAAACAGAAACAAAGCTCATGAGTCAAAGTCCAGTAAGCAAGGTTGTACATCAAAACTTACATATAAATCACTCAAAGTGACAAACCCCATATACTACGTATATTAAAAGGCACAGTAGCTTGAGACTGTCGTTTATGGAGACAAAGGAAGTTTATTACAATTGTACTTATAGGGTAATCACACAACGTTCCAAAAAGTCCCCGTGAGGGGGCGAAAAGCGCCGAGCTAAAAATCCTCGCCTGGGAGCTACAGGTCTATAGGTCCGTCTAGCATAGCATGCAAGGTGATGGAACGCATTCTGAAGCGAGCTGTCCTTACTACTTTCGCTTCCGAAAACCTGAAATCTCCAGCTCAACACACATTTCTTCCCAACCGTTCTTGCCTGCCGAAAATCCTCGTGATTATAGACAGCATTACACAAGCTAAGGACCAGGGAATCACATCGGATGCCATATAATACGACCTCGCAAAAATAATTGATAAGGTCTCACACATTCCGCTGCTTCACAAACTCGAGGCAAACATGAATCAAGGGGAAACACAGCAGCGGATCAGGGCTTTGTCATCAGACAGATCATCCCGGGTGAGAATAAACTCGACTACAAATTCTCCAGCGCCGGTCTCCATCGGAGTTCCTCAAGACTCCGTTCTGGGACCGCTGCTGTACCTGATCTACGTCAACGACCTCCCAGATGTTCTTACGAGTCCATGTCTACTTTATGCGGACGACTTGAAATCCTGGAGTTCCAAAGCCACTGCCCTCCAAATGGATGTAGACGCTGCAAAACAGTGGTCGTTGGGCCGGCACCTTGCTCTGAATGACGAAAAGTGCGTCCATATGTCGTTTGGAGGAGGCGCAGCGAATGCCTTTGTTATGCATGGTGAGAAAGGACCAGAAAACATCACGAGGATAGATGCCAAAAAGGATTTTGGCATCTGGGTCTCCTCAAGCTTGCCCTTCTCACTGCACCATAAGAAATCGCCCCAAAAGGCATTCGCCATTTTACGGATTATCCGACGCACCTTCGCCCGTATTACTCGCATGGACTTCCAAACGCTCTATGGGGACTACGTCAGACCGCTCCTGGAATACGCCAACCAACTTGTCTACTCAAGACGCACGAAAGACGTCACTCTCATCGAGCGCGCCCAGCGTTGTGCTACGAAAATGGTTGTCCGGCTCGAATCTGTGGACTGCGAAACACGTCTCGCGGTGCTTGACTTCTTTCCCCTAGTGCATCTTCGCCTCCAGGAGACCTAGTTCTTAATTATGAGCCGTTTGAACAAAGCCTGACGAACAGGTTTTTCACCACTGAACCAACAAACGCACGGCGGGGACATGGTAAGATGATTTTCAATCTCGGAGCGCACATGTTCAAAAGAGAGATTCTTCCCATTTCGGGTAGTAGCTGTGTGGAATGATCTTCCTTCGACGGTTGGCCACGCTCCTTCTGGAACCAATTTCAAAGCACTACTAGACATTTATTTAATCGAACCCTCGCGGTTGCAAGTATACTGCTCCGCGCTGAGAACATAAAGAGCAGTGCTACGTCCTTTTTTCATTTGTGGCTTTCAGGTGAACGACAGCCGCTGACCGACAAGAACAAAAGGGGCCCGGAAAACATGGGCGATAGCCTCGATCCTGTTTATCAACCCGTGGAACCGTGTGTCCGTGATGCAGATTGGTTTCCATTTTGACCAATCAGGGCATGCCTTCGTTTAGTCCCTAGCCCGCACGTGACACATCCGTCCAATGGAAATGTTGTTTGCCTATTAGGGCGACTGGCCTCTGGACAATTGCACAACTGGCCATGGTCTTAACAGTGGGCTGATGCTATTACCAAAACCTCGTGAACACTTTTCCGCTAGTTCGTCCCATACAAATTGGACCTGCACGACGAGGTCCATCCAAGAATCCTGAAAGAAACGTCCTCCATACTGGCAAATCATCTACACCTAGTGCCTCGCCAATCGCTTGACGAAGGCCGCCTTCCCTCTGCTTGGAAGGAAGCGATTGTCACGCGAATCTACAAAACTGGTGACCGACTGTCGCCTGGCAGCTACAGGACTATAAACCTCACTAGCGTGCCATGCAAGGTGATGGAACGCATTCTGAAGCAAACTATCCTAGATCACCTTACTTCCAACAACCTGATGTCTCCAGCTCAACACATATTTCTCCCACACCGCTCTCGCGTGACAAACATGCTCGTGTTTACGGACAGCTTAACCCAAGCCAAGGACGAA
The DNA here is from genome assembly GCF_000715545.1 of Opisthorchis viverrini. Classification (NCBI taxonomy): domain Eukaryota; kingdom Metazoa; phylum Platyhelminthes; class Trematoda; order Opisthorchiida; family Opisthorchiidae; genus Opisthorchis; species Opisthorchis viverrini. The sequence goes on along the minus strand of NW_008752662.1, from coordinate 3,307 downwards.
GGACTCATATCGGGTGCCATATTTTTCGACTTCTCAAAAGCATTTGATAGGGTCCCACACGTCCCGCTGCTCCACAAACCCGAGTCCTACGGGAATCAAGGTAAAATCCTTCGCTGGATCGAGGCGTTCCTATCAGACAGATCGTTCCGAGTGAGAATAGGCTCGGTCTACTCTTCTCCAGCGCCGGTCTCCATCGGAGTTCCTCAAGACTCCGTTCTGGGACCGCTGCTGTACCTGATCTAAAAAAAAAATCGTTCAGCTGTAGCGCCCTCTCGGTGCCTAGCTGCCATGCCACCCGAAGGAAGCACGAGGGCTGGGATACTGTCAGGTTGCCCAAGCCTAGACAGGGGAAGTCGAGTGGCGGAGGTCGGGTTCGAACCACGGACCTTCCGGTCAGTAAATTCGCGCTCTAACCACTTGAGCCATCTCGCCCCCACCACGCGGTCGTCCGGAGTCCCCTCTCCCTTCGATTTTCAGAGACGCAGACATGATTTGGCAACTGAGACTGACAGGTCCGGATATTATGCGAATTTATCTCGTCCGTCATCTAAGGTCTTGCAAATGTCCCACCAACAGATATAACTTCACATCGGTATGGGGTTGCCACCTCTTTGCATGAACGAATCCTGACGTCCGGATATTATGCGAATTTATCAGAATCGTCATCTAAGGCCTTGCAAATGTCCCACCAACAGATATAACTTCACATCGGTATGGGGTTGCCACCTCTTTGCATGAACCTGCGAATCCTGACTGTGACATGGCGCTGCCAGGCCCTCTCGAGTACTGGATATCAAACCGAACAGTGGCACTGCTTAAGTCTCGGAGAAATATATCAGCCGGTCGTGGACATAATTTGATGCGACGAATTATCAGACGTCAAGTGTAAGTTGGCGTGCAAGCCGACCGTGAACTCTGCTGGGCACAGAAAGCCAAGGAAATGGAAGAGGCCCAGATAGTCTGGAGTGCCCGAAGGTTATTTAAGTTGTTCCGTGCGATCGGTCTCCGGAAACCATCTTTGATAGGAACCATCAGGGATCGGATTGGAGAGAGAGGAAAGCCTCAACCGTCGTAAAATGGACATCCTGGTCACCTGCTGCCGATCATCTGGAGCCTTCAGCCGACGTAAAACCCTGGATGGTGAACATGGAATCCCTTACGGCCTGGGAGGTTTATAATTGCGTATGTTCTCACAAGCGCCACCGAGCTGCTCGTCCGGGTGACATCCCGTCAGCATTGTTTGAGAATGACGGGTAAAGTCTCCAGTCAGCGCCTGTTTAATCTGTTTGTCAGCCTTTGGGTAAATGAAAATGTCCCAGACAACTGAGAAGATTCGGTGATCCGTTGTTCACTCCAGACTTGGGCACTGCACCGAATACATCGATGTTCAAACACTGAGTCACCTTTCGCGAGACCACAGGGACTAATACAGGTGCCCAGGTAAACAAACTTGTCTGCTACCTCAGTCGGTTCGTCCGCAAGCATGAGGTTAGGGTTCGAACCCACCCAGTCTTGCAGTAGCACTTTACACTGCCGGTGTGAAGCGCATGCCAAACCCTGAGGCGGGATTATTTGGATTATTTTATACTGTTTGTCTTACCCTGGGGTCAGATGCCCATTCCGCAGGTACCTTCTCTTTGTTCTATATCGTACCAATAAGCTTTGTCAGATGGGTCACCAGGGATTTTCCGTGTATGAAAAGGGATTGATACAGACCGTCCGGTCCTGGTGCCTTCTCACGTTTCAGACCACTTCAGGGTACTTTTAACTTACCAAATGCATGGGCACCTCTTCGCCCCACTCACCGACAATTTGCTAGTAATTTTTGCACCAGTCCAATTGGCAGAAATCAGTGAGCGACCATCCTCAATATGTAACTCTTTGTTTCTTCTTCCGACGGGCGATCAAGGTTTATGTTCCATTCACCCGTATACACTATCTCCACAGCCTGTGTTGCAAGAGTCCAGCTGAACTGTTCTTCAAAGTGTTCAGCCCATCTTTCCAATCAGTGTTTTTGGGAGTGAATTAATGAGCCATCTTTTCACTTGTCGTCTCACCGACCGTTGTTTCCCTGGATCAGCCGATCGTATCAGTTGATATAGGGCACGGCTGTTTCCGGTAGCAAAAGCCTTCTCCATCTCCCGAGCTTTCGATATCTACTAGAACTGTCGGTCTTTTTTTAGGCTGTTCACCATCTGGCATTCGAGGGATTTGCGTGCGCCGTCGAACTCTTTGTCTGCTTGTTAGGATTTCCTGGCATCAACCAGTGCTAGCGATTTCGACGACTTCCAGTGGCCATGTCGTCTAATCGGAGAAGTCGGACATACGGCACTGAACGGCGCTAGTATAGCTTCCTTCACACTGCCATACCTAATCCACATGCTCACTATCAGGACGGTGTTGGTTTACTGTGGAGAGTTGTTGATCGATGCTGTTGAGCTATGGTGGTTCTTCGAAGATGATGGACTGGCCCGCTATTTGCTGACTGGCGAGCGTCTGAACTGTCAGGCGTGCACGCACAATGGCGTGATCGGAATCGATCGGTGTGCCCCAAAAATGAACGGCAGCCTTGAATTGTGGTTCTGCACTTTTGGTCATGTGATCCAACTGGGTTCATGGTTGATTTACATCTATGCGCTGCAAACGTTATTTTTGGGAGTTCGTACTTGCCAGAAACAGTTCATAAACAGCACACAACTGAACGAGTCGCTCTCCGTTGTCTGCGCGGCGAGCACCGACTCCCGATCGAATGCCCAAATGTGATTCCAAGGAGCATTTATATCTCCTGCAAGGATCACATTTTCAGTGCTTTTTGCACACAAATGAGCTCGGATAGCTCTCGGTAGAACCTATCCTCAGCGCCAGGACTGCAGTCCGTCGGGACGTAAGCCGATACTACAAACGGGCCCCGTTTCTTATGCCGAGAGGCATTGAGGTTGATTGAGCTGGATAACCGCACAGTGCAAAGCGTTCAGCTCCAACACCCTTCTGGTGCTTAGCTGCCATGCCACCCGAAGGAAGCACGAGGGCTGGTTGCCCAAGCCTAGACAGGGGAAGTCGAGAGGTGGAGGTCGGATTCGAACCACAGACCTTCCGGTCAGTAAATTTGCGCTCTAACCACTTGGGCCATCTCACCCAAATACGACTGTTCACTGGGATCCAATCCGACAAAACGCGTTCAGCTCTGGGGCTGAGTGCAACTCCCACGCCACACGTTCTACGGCTGATCGCGTCTGTGAGAAATGGGAAAGAGCTGAGTTCATCCTTGGTGTTGTGATATGCATAACCGCGCTTGGGTCTTGTATGC
>NW_008752661.1:0-14741 GCF_000715545.1 Opisthorchis viverrini | reverse complement strand
CGTTTTTGCGTTATGTACCACCAGCAACACTGAAACGAATAACGCCCATATGAAGCCCATTCGTGCGGTTAGCAAAGAATCGATACTGGTGCGCTGTCGCATCGATCAGAATCAAATGTAAACACAAGGATTTGCGGAATCATCATCAATAAAAACATTGAAAGAACAAAGACTCGTAAAGTTGCCGAAAACTCTTCAACAGCCCACGACCAGTTTCGCCCTTGTTTATTTGTCACTTAACCGCTCAGACAGGACAAACAGGAAGCTTCATCAAAAATCCATCTATCCAAATGAACTGAGGTCATAGCCAAATGCTCTCACACAGAAACGGTGGACTGTAGAACGCAGCAACTCCGGCGGGGGGGAGTTCGCTACAATGTGCGTTCTCAGGGTTTGTCTCGACCTTTCCATCAGTTCGAAGCGTGCTCGAAGTTGAAAGGTTCCGGAATGGCTGACCTGAAGTATGTCAGGCCGCGTCCAGACCTGGAAAAAGCACTTGTGCATAGGACGGCGCATGCCCGAGGTCACCATCGGTCACCACACGTTCCGGATAGCAGCACACGAACAGCGGAATGGCTATGAAACTGTTCACTGCAATAACGTCGCCACCGCCTGGACAGAACAAACAGGCGAACTACCATGATTGGCCATTTAGCCATCCTATATATTTACGCAGATGCCTGACCTCACCTGTACAGCCGTGTCCCGGTTTCTTTGTCTTCTTATCGCTCAGTCTGGCAGGGTCAGTTCAGGCGCAATCAATCAGACGACTACCCACGTGCGATGACTGTTTCAGTAGACTACAAAAAACCGTACAAAATGCAAAACGCACGCAGCTGGTGGGTCTGTGTGAAAATTGGATACACTGTCTATCCAGCGTACTGGTTGAAAGAAAATAACGCAACGACGGCAACCGGAAATAGCGTTTCTGCTATCGTTCAAAGATCACCAGTCAAACTCCCAAATGGTCAGTTAGTTCAGATTTGGTTTCAAGGTGACCACCCTATGTGAGGCTTAACTCTTAGATATGTTAGGTATGTCAGCTTTGTTCACCAAACGGAACTGGCAACAAACTCACCAGCCTCACGAACCAGGCTTCCAAGAAAGATGCCCGACAGTGGTGTTTGTTCAGCTGGTTTCAAGACGATCGTGCAGCCAGCCGCCAATGCCGGTGCAAGTTTCAAAACCGCCAGGAAGAACGGATAGTTCCAGGGCACAATACCCGCAACAACCCCTGCGGGTTCTCGTCTTGTGAAGGAAATCATATTTCCATCAACAGGCAGGGTTTTTCCGTGGATTTTGTCAGCATATCCGGCGAAGTAACGCAAAACATCTACTGCAAACTGTGTATCACCAAGTGCTGATGAGACAGCTTTCCCATTATCGAGAGCCTCCAACTTCTACAAGCAATAAACAAGGTAATTACTCACAGCGGCGAACGATTGGACGAGTACCCAGGACATGTAAATTGAAACCGACAACCGACAAAAATATTAATCGTTAAGTGATATTCGGATATGGCGTTGAGCATTTAGATTGTTGCAGAAAGACAATGTTAATACACTCAAGAAAAGACTCCAGCATTGGCAGGTAACATTGCCGTTAGTCCGCTGGTCTGGTTGATTAAGCAGCAAATGGGAAATTTCCGTAGAAAAAAAGTTTAATACATCCCTTTGAATGCTGCATAGATGTTACTGATGTTAAATAGAGTCGTACAGCTTTCAGTCCAGTCAGTGTTGGCTTGCATACTTTATCCCGGGTGATTCTGTTGCTTCAGTCATTTATAATATAGGTTAGAACAATAGGTGTGGAACCTGAATGGAAGTAATCGTCGGAAAAACCAACGACGAAACGAAACGAAAGTAAAAAAGATAGTCTGCTTGTTGCAATCCATCTGGGTGATGAAATGCCTAATATTGCAACTTACTGTCATGATTAACCTGCTTGACAGGGACAATGCAGTGTTTCATGCCTCCAGCATCATCTGTCGCTCGTCGTGGAGATATAACGAAGGCTGGCCAACTTGCAATCATGATTGCATTGATTGAGAACTCGAAGTGTGTAGCAACACAGAAGGCGCATGAAGACACGAACACCTATGATCCCAAAACTGAGTTATGGGCGGTTATGAAACAGGAATAATGAGATTTCAGTCCAAATGTTATCCATACACTTAACGCTGGTATAACAAAGTGGTTTACAAAAACTTCGTGGCAAAAGGGTTGGAAAATACCGCCGAAATCTTTCGATAGGATGTCTCTCCATAGGTACACCGAACTTTCAACTTCTGATGTTTTTACGCCAGTTGATCACGCAGTGGTTTCGTAAGCTCTTGAATTGATTACTCATTGGATTTGTTGCATTTGCTGGCAAAAACCGGGGAAAGATGGATCAGTGGTTAGAGCGCGGATTTACTGACCGGAAGGTCCGTGGTTTGAACCCGACCTCTGCATTTCTTGGGCAACCTGACAGTATCTCAGCCCTTGTGCTGCCTTCGGGTGGCATGGCAGCTAGGTACCGAAATGGTGTTACAGCTGACCGTTTTTGACCAAAATCACTCATTTGGTAGTAATAATTGAGAAAGGAGGGGGTCAACGATTTTGTGGCGGTGTGTAGAGTTGGCTTGTTCAGGTTCCCGATGCGGAACTCTGAGTGACGCCGAATGTTGGCTCAGTAGTGTAGGTTGCGGTCGTCCCTTCGGACGACATTCTCGTGATTCTCATTGGCGGTGCGGTCACACGAAACTCATAAGATAACAAGTCAAGGCTCAGCAAACGGGACACGAACGCGCATGGGTAAGTAGGTCAGCCGCGTACACTCACACACAGACACATGCTAATACACAAGCGTCTGATGGGACGGCCTTTGCGGCAAGGTGAGTGGTGGGTACAAATGAGCAAAACGAGTGGAGATTAAAAGTTCGATCAGTTGTAGCACACTTTCGGTGCCTAACTGCCATGCCACACGAAGGAGGCACGAGGGCTGGGATACTGCCAGTCTAGACAGGGGAAGTCGAGAGACAGAGGTCGGGTTTGAACCACGGACCTTCCAGTCAGTAAGTTCGCGCTCCAACCACTTGGTCCATCTCGCCCCAGATTAAAAGTACCGGAGTGAGCAAATGATTGGGGGGGGGGTGTCGTGAATTCAAGTTAGATTCAATAAAGCTGGACCATGACAACTCAACCTCTGAGGACTGTACCCATCCATCTGACTTCTGATCATTTCAGGGATATGATTGGTGGTTTGCACTTGGATGACTGACGCACTGATTTCATCATTTTGGTAAGCGGTCAGCGTCTCAAAGCCGTGAACCTTTGGTTTCAAAATAAACAAGCAAACAACTACGAAAAGAGGGAAAGGTGATTCCCTGGTTCTCAAAAGTTCAGAAACATTGAAATATGTGTATAAATTTGCAACTCACAGCTATGATTGGGGGGGGGGGTGTCGTGAATTCAAGTTAGATTCAATAAAGCTGGACCATGACAACTCAACCTCTGAGGACTGTACCCATCCATCTGACTTCTGATCATTTCAGGGATATGATTGGTGGTTTGCACTTGGATGACTGACGCACTGATTCCATCATTTTGGTAAGCGGTCAGCGTCTCAAAGCCGTGAACCTTTGGTTTCAAAATAAACAAGCAAACAACTACGAAAAGAGGGAAAGGTGATTCCCTGGTTCTCAAAAGTTCAGAAACATTGAAATATGTGTATAAATTTGCAACTCACAGCTATGTACTCTGCATCTCTCTCTATCAATGAAGCCAATTTACACAGCAAAAGACCACGTTTGGAGGCATCCAGGGTGCGCCAAGGAGTATCGCGCCGGAAGGCAGACTTCGCTGCAGCAACTGCTTTTTTGACATCTTCGACATCGCCTTCTTGAACATGACAAATGACCTCTTCAGTAGCTGGATTGATAGTGGGAAACGTTTTCCCAGAAACACTGTTCACAAATTCATTGTTGATGAAGAGCTGGAACCGAGACAGCCGTCGGTTCATAGAGAAAATTGATGTTGAAAAAATGACAAACAAGAGATGCTTAATGGTAGTACCATACATGAGCTTCCAGTTAGCACGCCATCCCTAATCAAATTATTTGGCACCTATCAACGTCGGTGTATCACTAGTGAAAAAACCTTCCACATAAGTTAGAATAATCACAAATTGTCCATAGCTTATTCTTGACGATGAGAATGTTTTTAACTGCGACCATTCGCAAAAGCCGAAATTCGGCTGACATATAAATGCTACTTTTTGCTTAACCTTGGTTCACCTCAGACAATCTTACTGATTAATTTTGGTACAATTCCTCGTGCGGTGTGAGTAATAATAATATGGGACCACTGGACGCTTTCGAACTTTTGTGGTTCATTTGGTAGGTCTTGTCCCCAAATTTCTCAGGTGGGCTTATCAGGAATTTTCATCGACCTTACATGGACGGAAAACATCTCGATATCCTGAAGACCGCTGCATATGAAACATGAGGCAGCCTTTGCTGGAAAATAGCACAAGCGAGGGATTCAGCTGCGATTCACGTTAACGCTGTCTTAATCTGAAGGTGGAAAAAACTGGAAATAATGATACAGATGTCCTTCGATCACCACTGTTCTATCAGACCACTGGTCGGTCTTGGATGCAGCGATCTCAGCTTCCACGAGATCTGTAGGCAAAACCATTAACTACGGAGGATTTCGGGAGAAAGCTCAGAAAACAGGTAAATTCCAAGTGAGTATTACAACCATGAAATGAGCCACTTAGCTTCAACTAAGGCCAAATATCCTGCAGGACTAATTGTTTAATGTTAGAGAGAGAGTCATGAGAGGTGACATTATCTTGCCCATAAGCTGAAAATTTCACAAAACGATTTCATGATTGAATCCCAGACGGGCATTGGTTAGTCGATTATGCCACCTCCTCGGTGCGCGGCTGGCATACGACGTGAAAAAAAGCACATGGGCTGAGCTGGAAGCTTGCCTAAGCCAAGACGAACCGTTGAGAAGCCAGAAGTAGGAAACCTTGGGCAATGAATCGCTCTGCAACCTTTGAGTATCAAGAGACAGACCAATGGCTAGTTTTCCCTGATTCGTATTGATCGAATCCCCCACCCGACTGTGCTAGTAAATGTAAACCGGTAGAACTTTCTGTTCCAACACTATGCATTACTAAATAATTGGAGACTATTTTTATGCCCTTAGTATACGATACCAGATCCAGATGAGAGAATTCGTTGAGGTGAACAGCGACAGCTTCGCAAAAGTCACTGGGGGTATTTTGTGGTGTTAATAACCTCGAACAATTACCTCATCAGAACAGGTTTCATGCGCATTCACAAGGCAGTTTCTGAATTCGCCAAATATTCGAGTACTACGGTGTTCTACGGCTTAGGTTACGCCAGAATGTCCATAAATGATTACAAACTATGCAGGTCAGACACAGATGTCCACAACACCGCAATCATGAGATAGATTTTTCTAGTTAAGAAATTCGGGTAGCTCCAATCATAATGAAACAGTTGTAGCGCTTTGTAAAAATTTCAGCAAGATCGAGGATAAATACTGCAATGGTGCGTAAATAAAGTGCGGAAAAACAGCTTCCCATACAAAGCCAGCTCACCCAAAAAGTGTGGTTGAATGGTGTGACAACGAACGGACGAGTGCTATCCGATCAAGTGGAAGGAAGGATACCGACTTTTATCGAATGTCTAATGAATACTGGATGAATGTTTAGTGAAATCGTACAGCCGACTGTGCCACATTTCTCACCTTAAAAAGTTGCAGACTTTTGTATGTAGTTAAAATCGGCCTGGGTCTTTCTGGGGCTTTGACTGTATAGAAAACTTTGAAGTCGGTCGTACGTGTCCATTTGTTGCAGAATACGCCCCACCGAATACTACTGAATACCAGACTCTCATGTATCGCACCCATAGACTTTGAATTTGGGGCTCTCCAGTACCCCAGTTCCTCATTGTTTACAGTGCCACATGGAGTTCTGGAGTGAGTTAACTCAGGTAAATACATTCCATCAATGGGCGCGCTTGACAAATAGATAGTGGATTCGAGTGGATTGTGTTCCGTCAACGTTATCTGTCGTTATATAAGTAACACAAGACTTAATGGTAAAAGGCTAGACATAGGCCACTGAAATCGAACACCATCCTGCATATAGAGCATACTGCTCCTCACTCGCCTAACTTTGAAGTTTTTGGCGTGAGGCGGTGTAATTCGGAGCAAGCTGCGTCGTGTTTCACCCTAATAAGCCCGATCTTGGTGTGGCTTTTGAATGGTTTGGGCCGTTGGTCCACCCGGTATATACACAACGCACCCCATGCTATTACTTCCCCGACTTTACTTGGCAGCCATAATCTACCAGTAATACATACTGCTTGTCTTAGAACTGTCTTTTCCTTTTCCTTCCAGCCTAAGCAAGCTGAGGTGCACTTATGCCGGTTCATAGATTACTTTGTACAAAACGATATTATTTACCCTGCTTGGAAATCTATTGACCCGAGGCAGTCTGCAAATGCCAAAACGGGTATCACCTTCGTAGTGTCCTGCATCTCGGTAGAAAATGAATGTTTTCCTGTGACTAGCTGTTTGATCTGTGAGTTAAACTTAATAAGTATCCACAAACTTCTCGTGGCATTCTTGCCCTGAAACTAGTTTCTGGAAGATGCGAAATGCTCCCAAACAAGGTCAATTCTGGCTACGTTATTTGGTCAGTTAGTTAGGTGATTGGCGTACTGTCAGGAAGGTCAAATTCTTGAAGATTAGCCCAGAATACCCGAAACCTACTGAGACCCTCAAACTCCACTCCAGGCAGTCCTGGAACAAGGTTAAATAGCGCCCCACCAATATATGATTCGAGACCGTTGTATCTTCGCACTCCCACTAGCTTGTTGCAATGAAGCTGTTGTGTTCCCTGTCGGCACTAGGCACTGGAACGGGGACAGCAGTCAGACTTACAGACAGATTAAAAAACGCGTGATGTTCGCACATCGAAATTGATTGGCATTGCTATCGTTACACTTGGGTTAATTACGTCAAGACCTTCCACCATTCGCCTCATCGATCGCGAAATCAAATAAGATTTGAGAGTGGGCATTTCTGATGGACACCACCTTGTGCATGGAAGCTTTCGGAGAGCTTGGAATTCTGAAAAAAAACTTATGTTCACAAACACCCAGGGCATTCTGATGAGCAAGCGTGCCAAGGACACGCCGGTCAACTGTGTGGAATACGCCTAGGAATTCCAAAATTGTCGTTCGTTTATATATATGGTGTTGTTCTGACACCTGAAGATTTGGTCAACGCAACCCAGGCCGGAATCCCGCTTGCTAAACTGCAGTCAGTGTTTCACGAGCCACCATAAGGTGACAAAGGGAAGTGACATCAACAGTCTCGTTACAACCGAGGTCAAGTTGACCTTCCTGTGTTTATCGCATTTACTGTGAGTCCCCTTTTTAGAAATGAACACTGATCGATTCTGCTGTTGTCTGGGACAGTTTACTTTCCTCAAAGAAGGCAAACAGACCAGACAAGCGCAGACTGAGGGTTTCTCCCCCACCTTTGAACAATGAGTGTGAGAGGTCCTAAGAATCAGGAGCACGGTGGTGCTTGAGAGAGGATATGTGGTCATAAACCTCCGAAGGTGTAGGGGGGGGGTCCAGATTAATCGTCCATGACCCTAATTCAGCTGGATTCAAATGAATGGCGGCAAGTGACCATGAAATTGCTGTTCGAAGTATTCGGTCCAGCAGTCGAGGCGTCCTTCTTTATTCAAATGGTCTCACTTATGCATGCGGTAGACAAACAAGCACTCGATTTTCTACTATCACAACCTTCGCCAGCTGGCTTCTATTAAGCCAGCTATCTGAATAATTAAACGTTTATTTGTCAACAGACCAAATGCACGTCCGATAAACAACCTACTGAAAAGTGCACAAACTGCTCTAACTAGGTCACGCCAGTCGGAGGTTGAGAGAAGACTCCTCGCACCGAGAGTTGTTTGTTGAAGTATCAACTGCATTAGAAATGAAGGAATAATGGTTAGTCGATGATATGAACCACAAAAACCTTAAGTTGTCCACCCAACAAGATTGATGGATATCGTATGATTTCATTGATGGTTCGAGACACTTTCTGATATGGTGCCACATCGCAGTTAATGGCGAGCTGATACGCCAACCCTAAGAAGTCGTTTCCAGTTGCTACCAACATGTCTATTTATGCAGCACCTTTCGTCCGTGGTTATACAGCTCAGCGAGAGCAAGTGCGAGGCTCAAGAGACATTGGAAATGTAAAGTTAAACTGGTTCTAGAATACTGAGGTCATAGATGCAATTATGGGTTCGCCATAGAAAACCACAATGGAAAATATGCGTGCTAGCAAACGTTACACTATCTTGCCGATCTACACTGTCGAATGCTTAGCATAAGCGCCCCTCCGGTTGATTGTCCAAAACCTGCACTATTTGAGAAAGGATTCGTTATGTCTATTGCTCTTAGCCGAACTATACTCGCCCCTGTTATCGGTGGGATTTAGCTCAGTGACAAAATGGACATGACAACGCGCCTTCCATATTTGCTCACCTGAGTAAACCTGACCTTCGGGTTTGCGGCCATCGGACGCGGAAACGACACTGCAAATCACGCTTAGATTTGCCTGAACGGAACACGTCTAGTCACTCTATAGGACGTATGAGCCAATCAATTGCAAGGCCAATAAAGTCAGTGTTCTTATTGGACGAAAATATGCCATCCACCGACTCCAGGTTTAATTCGGTTGGACTAGATCGATCGGCGCGGGGTCGATGTAAGAAGACAGCGGACAGCAGGCCACAGTCAGGCAACGACACTGAGAGATTTAGTTGGGAGTCAGTGCAGTCGTCTTCCATTAAGGTCAGATTAGTTTTCACGTCCATATCACTCTCGTTTGAACAGTCCTCTCCTAACCCACCTATTCTGATGTCCACACCTACGGGAGGAAATAATGTCCTCGAGTTTCGCTCTTATTAATGTTCATCAGCAGTGCATATCCTTGGCCGTGCCGGAACATCTTACTACAACGGTAACCTACGGGAGGAAATAATGTCCTCGAGTTTCGCTCTTATTAATGTTCATCAGCAGTGCATATCCTTGGCCGTGCCGGAACATCTTACATACAACGGTAAAAGACGAAACACGCAGTGGCTGAGCAGACTGTCAAAACAAAACATACTGTTGACCCGATGTTAGTTTTCGGAATCATCTATTGTCTGCCGTCCCAGCATTCTGTAGGCCTTCGATTAGGAATCTTGACTAACTGAGGCCATCGCAGTTCGCCTATACGATACGGTTTTGTGCAAACGAAAGCAGCTTTTTCGAAAGCTCAGGCTACCGTGGCCAAGCCAAGAAAACTATTTATCTGTCGGACTACCAGGTGGTCCGGTAGTCATTGTAATAGGTACACATTCGGTTGGCTACTTGCTGCTTCCAGTCACGTGAAATCGATAAAATTTTCGACCATTGTTTTCTCGTCCTATTTTACCCTACGTGAAGTGCAAATGCACCAAATTGTGGATGATTTTGCCTAAATGATATCGACACTCCCTCTGACTTCAATCCCACGATCCATCGAACACGACAACACACCGGTGCAGAAGAGTCATATGATTGGGAGCGCATCCGATCGTTTGCGGGATGTGGTATAGGCATACCAGTTGAAGTGGGACGGGTGAAACGTCGGTTTGTCGACGAGCGCACAAGGAAGAGCGAATTCGGTAAAATTGATGCAGTATCGCCAACCGGACGATCGATAGCTACCGATGGCTTTCAAGTTCCAACAGGTTGTGACAAATTGCCAGTCTTTTGGCTTTCAAGTTCCAACAGGTTGTGACAAAATGCCACGGCTCTGGTGGAAAGAAGAGTTTCTTTGAATCTGCGAGCATTCGTTAACATCAAGAGTTCAACAACTTTGCAAACTGCAGATCTACGGTTAATTTTACCATAATTCTGTGCAAATCAAGGCGTATCGTTTTGAGCGCTTCCACTTCCACAGAACTCCAGAACTCCGAAGAATAATTAAATCCTTTGTTGGAATAGCTGACACTCAAATTTGGCGATCAAAATTTGACGAGTTATCGGTTGCTTTCATTGGACTGGGGAAGGCTTATCATAATGTAACTTTCTGATTGAAGGAAAATGTAGAGAATCTGTTTTCAGCTTCTCTGCGAGCTGTTGGTAGCACCACCAGCCTCAGAGCCTGTCGAACAGGAAAACGTGGAGTTTCGATTAACCGATTGCAGCTATTCTAGCTCTATCCTTGTTTCCGCTTTCAGTGAAGATGACAGCTCTATCTCCATTTGATATCATATCTGCCAGGAGAATGTGTTCAATCACTACCACACCCACTTCTCAGCACGTGCTCTATAGGCAAATAAATGATATCGCTTTGGGATCCTCGTTGTCAATCATCTTGAAATATATAGGAGCCAATACCAAACATTACTTTGTCCATACTCCACGCGTGAGGTGTGTCGGTGAGGTTTTCACTACCGTAATATCAACCCAAAAAGACGCCTTTCTGAACCACCACAGGGAACAGCCTACCGATGTCAGGCTCATGATGGAGAACTAGATTCAACATGGAATTATCAAATTCATAGTTTGAAGACTATCGGTAAATGAAAATTATGTCTTTGTTATAGGCATCCATCGAAAAAGCACAGCTAGGTTTCTGCAATATGACTGTTTACACTCACTTCACCAAATGTACAGCTGTTGCTTCGTTAGTGGATCGAGTCAGAAGACCTTGCTCGGACGGCTCTCAAAAGGAGAACGAAATTCTCAGATTGAGGAAAAACTACGGGAAAACAACTGTCCTGAAGCGCTAATCGGACGACAACATGAGAAACCGAAGAATAGTAAATAGCAGAACGCAAACTGAATGCCAGACTTCCACTTTGAGTAACCAGAAAGAGAAGGAAGCTTTAGCGTGACTGCCACAGTCTTGGTAGAATCATCAGAACCCACTCTCCAATCGGGATTCCGGAATATGTGCCGAAGCTTTGGAAATCAACACGCGCTCGACTAGCGTCGACAACAGCGATTAGACTAATCTGCCTTCGATTTGGATTGGTGTGGCCACAACAGCCCGGTAACTGAACGCACACAAATCGGCCCGTCGACCTTGTCATAACAAACACACGACAAACTCAGTCTAACTTATTCAGACGATGATCAAACCAATCACCATACAATATGTCTGACCCATTTTCTGCTTCGTACAGTGTAGCCGTTGGGTCAGAAAACCCCTTTTCATTGATAAGCCATGCTAAGCGAAAGGCCAGGACTGTGGTGGCATTATCTACGGTGTTGTTGGGATTAAGGAACTCTCTAATTACACTTCAGACGATGCCAAAACTTTTCGATGACATCGAGGTCAACTTCGACACAGAATGCTTAAACCATGCTCGGTCAAACTTGTGGGATTAAATGCAATGACCGTAGTAGAACAAAATGGCGTAAATAACTTGAGTAAGTCGTAGCTGTTCCAAAATAGGGCTAACACACTAAAGAGCCGGTTAAAAATGGTCTTTATGTGGGGTTGGTCTTTCCCAGTGTGATTAACAGTCCAAAGTTCTTAGAGCTTTACCATCGGGAATAGAACAACTACAAAATAACCCTCCAGTCTGTGACGGTAATATCTTTCGTAGGCCAAAACAGGCATGTGGCCTGAGGAATTTGCCGTGAGAGCGGTTAAAGTCATAGCAGATAAAGTGGTTGGATTGTAACTACAAAACTCCGAAATAATGATCTCTACAAAACAAGTCTTAATCTACCTATTTCGGTTTCGTTCCACTAAGTGCTTTATGTAACACGGACCAAAGTGTAATTCGTCACCAAAATCGCCACCACCAGTTGGTGGAAAAATTGTGTAGTTTTGAGTAGGTGAACCAAATTAGGAGTATTACCGGAGATGGAAACTTAGTCGTGTAACTTTGAAATTGTTTCTGCTTGTAGACCGTGTTTTAAGTGGAAGAGTAGTTTGGGTAGCTTAGAATCGATTAACTGATCAAGGCACTAGGTGGGCTTGTACCTAACACTCACGGGATTCACTAAATCCACTATGGATGGATAGCGGAAACCAATAAGTAATGAAGGGTAGGGACAAATGCAACAATACATCCGAAAAAAGCAGCATAATCATCAACGTTTTGATGGAGTTAGTATGGCATGGCGACTGAAATTCAGCTGTGCAAACAAGTAAAAACAATGCACGTACGCAGATGTCATATTTAATGCTTTTATTAAGTGATCAGGCATGGCGACTGAAATTCAGCTGTGCAAAAAAGTAAGAACAGTGCACGTACGCAGACACCACATTTAATGCTTCGGTGACCGATGCTGAACGTAAGTCAACTGAAGTCTGCCCTTTGAGGGAATTGTGCCTACGAGGGGTTCCATAGACAGGTGACCGATGCTGAACGTAAGTCAACTGAATTCTGCCCTTTGAGGGAATTGTACCTACTGATGAGGGGTCCATAAACAACCAACATTTACTCTGACGTGAGGTTAGTTTTATCGAGGTGAAGCACAGGTGAACAGATTGTAGTTATGTTATTACAACTTCGAGCAGAGTGGTTGACAAATCTCAAGTGAAATGCAAGATGGCTTGGATCTTAAGTTCGCAATATGTCACTAGGTCACATTTCGTTGAATAGATCTGAAAAAATTCTCATGGAGCAGGTGCAGTGCATTTTGAAGGCAAGTATTATCTACGGATTGACAACAGTGAAAAAACGCACCTCTAGTATCGAGAAAGAAGCTGTTTCAAGCTCTTTATCATAAAGTTGCAGGTGAAAGTACAGTAACCTCGTTGAAGAAAGTATATAGGAAGTGGTCCCCTCCTTACGGTGGGCGGAAATCTCGGTCATGGAGAGAGGGTAACACGCCGAAATCTCACCAGAAACATTTCATAAGGTGGTGCTATTTTTAATTAGCCACAAGGTGGCCGTTAGTCCACACGTAATGCACAACACCAAAAAGAACGGTATGCTATAGCGGAACCAGTGCACATCCATCCAAGCGACCGTCAAAGCTGAACAAAACGCATAAAGGCAGCCAAAACGTGTGTAGATGTGCTGCATAGAATACAAATGTTCGATAGGAAGGATCACGTGACAAGTTCCACTCTGGACTGTCTGGAACGTAGGCTGGACGATATCGTTATTTTAACTTCTTAGCCTATCCCAACCAGTCGCACAGTATTCACAATCGTCAGTGTGTGAACCGAGCTCTGTTGTCACCCAGAGCAGAACTTCAGCGGACACAGTGACACCTCCAAAACTTATCCGAATACTAGCTCGTACTCGAGGTAGTGGAAAAATAAAGAAGCAGATCCTGTTTCAGAACCGAGTGATCGGATGACCATCCAACAGGTTGGCAGATCATAAGTTGATGTGGAAGAGTCAAGTTTTGGATGAGTAGAACTAGAACCCCTATGTACAAAGAAGATAGAGAGAGCTAAGAACAGGGACTTCATAGTGAAAAAGAAACGGCTATTGTTCCCATACTTGACTGACTATTGCAAATCTAGAGATCCGCACGATGCTTTGATCAACTAACACACATCTGTACGGTTCCAAATTCTTCTTCTTCTTCTTCCTGACACGTAAGTGGTTCCTATCCAGCGACGAATAGAAATAGGAATAAAGAAAAAATTTAAGGAGAGCGTCATGACCTGAAGATAAGCCAGCACGAAAACTAAGCTTCCCCATGAATGTGCTGATCTTGGAAAGAAATTTTTCGTCGTTAAATTTTTTATTCTTGTTCAAGTCAGTCCGGAATCATTTCGTTCCAACAAATGCTAGTCGCTCAGAAATACATAATTATACCAATTCCACCGCAGTCATATTCTACTGGCTTCATCTACAAAGTCACTCGACGTCTCTTTATGACCTGTATCGTGCAGGACATTGGACAGCCACGCATCAATCCTCACCATATTGGAGCACTCAGACAAGTAAGCAACCGGACATAAGCAACAACTTGGATACAGCCACTGAGTGGTTTGTATACTTTATTTATTCGTGTGATTTGTATACGTCAAGCTTTGGCGAAAAATATCCAGCGGTGAAAATTGCAACAACAAAGGATCGAAGCCGTGTGGAATGTTGTCCTGTTGTTACACATACAGAGTTGTCTATCTCGTAAAAAGCGTGACTACGTGCACGTTTTTATTTAGTGGACATCATCATCAGAACGATGTCCTGAAAAACTGCTGAATGCACAGTGCTGTAGAGCGGTTATTTGTTTGACGATTTACCTCACGGTTTCCTACTGATTCGCGGCCAACTGGACGATTGCGTAAGTCGAATGTGATGACACTGGAGTCGAATATCGTATGGTAGTTGTTTACATCGATAGGTTTCGATTTTGGTATCGGCCGCGCAGAGAAGGTTGTGCTTGGGACATGTGATTAGTGTAAATTGTGTGTCGTGTATTTTAGTAACTTTGTTCATTTGTAAATGTGTGGCGGATATGTGTGTAACGGATACTGCGAATAAACCGAGGAAAACCACGCCATCGCCCACAGCCCGGGTGTGCGTTCGGAACACACAGGCATCCTCGAATCCAGGAATTCGGTCAGCAACTTGCTTGAAATCCCCACTTCATTCACGCAACGAAATCAGTTAAAGTATCATATACTGCTAAGGATCCAGCACCAGATAAAGTCAAAGTTCCATAGAGAGCGAAAGAC
>NW_008752660.1:12917-14744 GCF_000715545.1 Opisthorchis viverrini | reverse complement strand
CAGTTGGTGAAAAATGCCGTCCCAACGGCACCTAGCTGGCTGAGACTGTCACCGCTCCAAGCCTTTTTCTCACACAACTGATATCACGACCAGTATCATCTGTTTCCAGATAACTAGCGCAGAACTGAGCGGAAATTCCAGTTCCAAATCATGTTGTTCTACCATATTGAACTACTTTGAGGTTGTCAAGCACCGTCGCGATTCATAAGGTGTTATTTGCTCAGTAAAGGTTTACCAAAGCACATGAATGCCTATCTGCAGCTCGACTATGCGCCTGCGCTGTGTGCTGGGTGTAAATAACTTGCCCGGAATAAAAACCCACGAGTCTGACTTCGTTGACATGGGGTAGATAGGACACACAGGTAGACGTTAACGAGTACCTCAATGAACGGATCTTATGAACTCGATAGCTAATAGGAACCATACTGCGTGTTAGCTCTCTCCCGTAGACCTCAAGCCTAGTAACTAGGACAGAGGAAGGCATTTTAGTTGAACCGCTTGTGGCAAATAACGATCACTTAAACTAAGTGATATCTGAGCAGATGAGTTGCATTTACCAGTTACAGACGTAGAATATTTGAAAAACGTGGTCAAAGGATCGGACAGAACTAATGCCATAATTTTGAAAGAAAAACAGACAAAAGGATGAACATCGAGATAGATCAGACAAACTGACAGTGTGTTCAATCTTTTTAGTTGATGAGTTCTGGAATTGTAAAGCTCTTAAAAACGTTTTGATTAAAAAAAATATACACAAGGAAACTTCGAACCAGGAAAGTTATTAACTACGGTAGACTATAACCACAGGTATCAAATCCTCTTTTAATTTGAACCGTCACCTCGTATTGGTGAATTCACGGAATGTAGATAGATTATGTGCACAGCTTGACAACCACGCTCCCTGTGTTCACGGCACTTTATTTACCAGTGGTGCCCTACGAAAAGTGCTACGCTATCCGTTCTTTTGTGGAGTATGCAAATGATGGGAGTTGCTGCTTAAGCGGGAAAAACGAAGGCCCCAAACACATTCACCTCCTCTCCAAGACCAATCAGATACCGGGCGGCTTGCAAGCACTCAGGCAGACTCACTGACGCACAAAGGACTGCCCAGTGAATTTCTTTTTTCTACGAAAATGCGAACAAACCCTGATCATTCTTGAAACGTTGTGATATCTCTTGGAAAAAAATATAACCCCGAAAAAAAACAGATAAGGCTTGAATGCAAACAGCCGGATGCATATAAGTTTCATTCCTCTACGCCCTCAGTTGAGCATCGTTATTTTTATTTTTATCAATATTAGTGTGCGCTGCTCGACGTTTCAGCTACCAGAGTCGCCTCTCTTCAGAACCGCAAAGAACAGTGAGAAAAGCCAAACTGCTGGTAATCACCACAAGGAGGCCCTTTGAATGAGCAACGGCGCACACACGTATGCTGTTTGAGATTGGAGTCAAGCCATCGCGCATCTCGTTTGTTTGATTGTTGACTGGCCCTGATCAGACAAGAAACATGGACAAACAGTTGTCTCGATTGGCGCATTCGCATTGGGTATGAATCGATAAGGATGTCGCACGGTAACGTTCTGTGTATGTTGTTTATTCGATCATAATTCGACCAACATAAACGTTTCATACAAAATTCTGTCTGTTCAGTTTGCAGTGAATTTGGTGCAGACATTCTCTAGTTAACTCAGCCTAGTTAAACAACTGACAACGTTAACAATCAATAAATTCAGGACTCGTGAGGATACTCTGTGACGACGTTCGTGCAAAGGTTTGAATGACGTGATCGCCATCACGAAAATTTCCGCATACGTTTACGATAGTTTG
>NW_008752660.1:5608-6458 GCF_000715545.1 Opisthorchis viverrini | reverse complement strand
AGACAACAGAAAGTTTTTCGTTCAAAAGCTTCGATCTCAGAGAAATGCACAGCTCAAGGTTCCCCAACTCAAAAAAACAAAAGGCTTAGAGTAGAATACCGAATGCTATGGGGCGAGATGCATGAGTCTCTGATTATCATCAAGCTTCTCAAAATTAACAATGAAGAGTGGCTATCCAAACTGTGGATACCTACAGATGAAGGGGTAGTTACACCGAACAAACTTGGGACCATATCTATTTGACCAGACTTATGGTCTGTTCCCGACCTCAATGGCCAACTTAGACCGCCTCAAAACCGATTTGGTCAATTGCAGCTATCAATACGGTCACGTCAGGTTGCTTCACAAGAGTCCTCTCACAAAGAAACACCTAAACGCTTTGAAAGCCTTACGAACGAGGAGTGATATACTGCTAACAAAGCCGGACAAAGGAGCTGGAATAGTACTTATGAACAGGGATGACTATCTCAGAAAGATGATGCAGATCTTGAATGATACTTCAAAATTTAACAACGAGCAAAAGGCAAAAGACCAGACTCAAGCAAGTGAAACAAGACTAACAAACCGTTTGAAGCGCCTGAAGAATGAAGGTTTGATTTCTGAAGTCTTATTCCAACGCCTGAAACCTGCCGGTACCACAATCCCGTGACTTTATGGATTGCATAAGGTTCATAAGAAAGATGCTCCGTTGAATCCGATTTTGGACATGTTTAATTCCCCATATCACGCAACTGCCCGATGGTTGGTCGAGATTTTACAACCCGTACGCCAACATTTACGCCGGTATAGCCTGCGTGACACTTTTGAGTTTATGGACCTGATAAAAGATTTGGATATTGGCTGACGTAAC
>NW_008752660.1:0-1534 GCF_000715545.1 Opisthorchis viverrini | reverse complement strand
TGAGTAAGTTGTGCTTTGAAAGTCCAACAATAGCTGCTCCCTTGAATTGGAAGATGATCTATTTGGAAGAAAACAACTGGAATACTGGAATTCTCAAATAAATATTCAAACCGGTACCCAACTACGCATACCCAGGCGTTGAAACAACGAACAAATAGTACATTAACCCGAAATTGTACCCTATATCTTCACTCACACAGGCCAAGCTGCTTGTACTGGTAGAATTTATCAATTTCTCATTCAATAAACCATCAAAAGTAAATGCTCAGACCTTTGGAACACAAAACATATAACCTGGAGTGTGTGCAAAGTGCTTAAAGTTCACCGGCTAAGAGGCGTGTTTCAGAGACAGCTTGCTCAATCGATTTGGATCACCATAAGGCCACGTGATCTGCGGTTTTATGCTAAGTGTGGCGCAGCAACCACTAAAGTCTGGTGTAAAAAAGTTGTGGTTTTGGGCAATTTTTCCATGATGTGACAAACACGACTCCAAATCCCTGTCCATGCTTTTCCCCTGTGAATGTAAACTAGGGAAACTATGTGAGATGCCATTGCTTCGAAACTAACTTTAGGTAAATATAATGCTAGTACATAATTTGAATACTGATTTAATGGACATCCAATTAGCCGCAGACTGCTTGATGACGACCACAAACTCCGTCTGGAATGCATCTAATCACAAAGTTCCGTGTCACGTGCGTTGGGAGAGCGAAAAAATTTCCGGGTCGCTCTGGCAAACAAGGTTTATCATCATTGACGGCAACCCTCTTTGCTTCATCGCCGTACATCCACGTCAGTCTATCTGAATAATAATGGAAAAATGGCGCAAGGAGGGGTTTTAGGGCTGACAACAAACATCCGAGGTACCCACATCCGAAACACTCAGTCAGATAGTTTGGATGGAAACTGACAGCATGAATCCCACTGATGGCGGGTGGCCGCATTATCGTTCAGTATGAACCCCATCCTGGAAGGCAGACATCACCTACAACATCCAAACATTTCGTAACATCCTTCATCTCCTGCCACCTCGTCAAACTTTGTCTACTTCAAAGTTCCAGGCACTCCGAATTACGTACGGAAAACAAAATTTGTGTCGGCCGGCGACAAGTCGTCACACATAAAACATGGCCCAGTCATCTTAGCTTGAAGTGCTGGATGCACTCTTGTGCCTCAACAAAGGCCCGTTTCCTGATCATCTCATTCAAATTCGCTGGTTTCAGCCGATTCCAGCCATAGTTCTGGGACATTGGCGATCAAACTTGAAAATGTTTTAGGTCCCCCGTCTGAAGTGGCCAAGTCTTAGCCCCCCAAACCGCAGGCATCGTAGTCTGACATTCAATTCTTCTGATACCGAGCGACATGTCCTTTTGATGCCACACGTAGCAGAATTAGGCAAGAGAAGTTCTGGCATCGGAGATTCGTGCGTTGACTTCACCTGTCACACTGTTGTCAGATCTAACGCAACTTTTCAAATACGTAATGCATTTCGCAACTCCAAGTGTCACTCCTTGAATTATTAGAAGCATGACTT
>NW_008752659.1:12657-14762 GCF_000715545.1 Opisthorchis viverrini | reverse complement strand
AATGCTTTGGGGATCTCCGAAAGTTTTTTCCACAACGTAATCCGTCATTTCTCTGGAGGGACACCGAATAAAAAAGCTTTTTTTCTTCCGAGACCTTTTCCGCTTGCAAGTGACTCTTATTATACAACCTGCTGACGTTTATTCAACGTTTAGCATACTGTCCAAGCAGCTTTTGCATGTAACTTTTTTGGAAGAGGTCTTTACAACAAGTTGTGCGAAGCTTGTTGATGAGTTCACAAAAAGGTCAGTCACAGATGGTAACATCGATAACCTATAGAAAGTGTTCAAAAGGGAATGATCAGCTAGCATAGAAAACAGCCGTTTGAATCCGAAAGCGAGCAATTGGCGGCGTAACAATTGTTTGTAGCTTACTTTGAATTTCCAGTGTCCGGATGTGCTTTTCTGTAGCATCAAATAGTTGTTCTATAGCGATATTTACCATAAAATATCAAGATACTATCTTAGGATACTCTGATTGGTTTCTGCTGGCTGCTTTTTGTGAGCAATTTGCCTCCAAATCAGCTACAGTCTCTTTGAAGGAAAGGTCGAGTACCATTATATAAATGTGTTTGTAAGACTTCTTGGTTTTACTACCAAGTATCCGAGTATAATAACAGTTTCCTAATCTTCCAAAAAAGATTTAGTTATGCACTTTGGTCGATCGTACTAGACGGACTTGTAGCTCTGACAGCCGGGTCAGTTATCGATTGAACGCTCGAGATGTCCGCACAATTCAAAATTTACCATTCATATGTGTCCACCTGGCTATGTGAATCAGTTGTAACAAAATTGCATTGTATCAGATGCTCAGAGTTAAAATCCCTGTAGAGTGACAGCATTTAGCTTCACCAAGAAGGTAACTCGAATGCACTGCTTCTCCCTGGATGTGGGTTAAACCGATTGATTTGACTAGCATACGAATATGACTGATCCAACTAGAGCGGTTTCGATACAAATTCGAACTATCGCAAATTGCCCGTTGTTAACCGGGCGCATAGGACATCGCAAACAATTAGTAATTATCATCTGAACGGAGTAGAAATTTCGATCCTTCTCAACTAGAGCTGGGCTTCAGAGCCAACCCCAATAAATGTCCTTGTACATATTTTTAATTGACTCTCTTATGGGTGTCAAAGTAATCAACACTGATGGTAAAACCTGGCGATTTTTTCACTTTTTGGGCATGGTTCAAAGGATACAATTCTAAAAATCACGAAAAGAAATCCGTAGGGTTTTGATAGGTGAAAAGCAATGATTCAACGGGAAGACAACACATCACCCTACGGGTTTCGTATCAGAATATGAACAGTCCTTGAGATATCTCGAGTTGACGCCCGAATGCAATGAGATTGCCATCAAAACAACTTTGGATTTCTATCCTTTTATCTCAAGAATTCCGGTAGAAACATCTCAGGAAAATAGTCAGCGTGTATCCGTCACACCTGCGTTTTTTACCCTTTCCAGTTTGATCTTCATGGCAATTTGCGAAGGTCAGTATAACTTCTTTTCAGATAAGGAATCTGTTTCCGATTTGTGCAGCGATTGTATTGGGTGGTAGTCCGACGTACGACTGCCTCTTTGAAACATGACGGCTTGTGTTACGATTAGTGAAAATTTTCAAGATAGAAGTTTGCTGCTCAGGTGGATAGACTCGTACACCCGCCCTGTGTTCACACTGCATAATTTGGGTTTTCAACGAAGTACTCATACTACGTAAGTTACTAGAAGGCAGAAACTGATAAAAGATTATCCACCATAATTCGTTTGGGAGTATTGCCCTCTTTAGATGTAACTGCCAGAGTTTTCGTTAGCACGGCGACAAGACATTTTTGAGACTCAAACAGTTTGAATAAGCTTAGCAACCGCTATATTATCAAAGGACGTCAGCTGGGCCGAAACACACTGGAGTTTATTCACACAGTCCTTACTGTTGATCTATTCATCTAATTTGCCAATTGGCTTTCATTCTTGGTCGAGGAGGCATCATCAGTGCACAAATGAGTGTGTATATTCTCTCTACCTGCTTGTGGTTATATAGCCTCCAAAAAGTAACTGATATCCTCTCAAGCAATTGGCTAATTAGTGTATTTTTGGTATTTCTTGGT
>NW_008752659.1:0-2683 GCF_000715545.1 Opisthorchis viverrini | reverse complement strand
AAACGGGGTGGTTGGCCCTGTCTGGAGTCTTTTATCACTGCCAGTAGCGCAAGAGCTGTCACTTCCTAGCTAAACTGCCTATCGTCGCGCACTTGGCTTATGTCGGCCGGGATCCACAACCGAAAATGGGCCAGGCCTTTCAACGTGAATCTCAGATCTGTTTATTTGTGCAGAAATTACAGACTCTTTTGGGTTTCCTCTGTTAGTACCGGATTCCAGAGTTTGGTCGTTACAGTATATGGCAAGTAAACGATGTTAATGGTATTCCTACCGGGAACTTTTGACCGAAATGGTTGACTGTGCGTTCCGCAGTATAGATGGCTTTGAGTGATTATGAAGGGTCGGCATCAGGTCAGTATCTCCTCAACTCTACAGTTTTGCACTGTAGGGTTAGAAGGTTAAGACAACGAGAAGCTCGTCTGAGAAAAGTGAAAAACTGGGGAACCTTAGAATGTTCGTTCAACGGTTGAGGACTACAGGACGGGCAATGTTCTTCTCACTGCTATTTAATAACCGTCCGAAGTGAATCTTTACTCTAGAGTTAGAGGTCAGAAAACTGTCCTCCTTAAGATACCAGCAAAGTCATGCTTTCACGCAAAACACCTCAAAATCACCGGTTTCCAGCCCAGGAACTATCAACAAAAACGACATAGGATGTACATTCACTATTCAACAGGTATCTTCGTCAGGTATAGTGAGAGACAAAATAATTGTGCAAGTTTGGGAGAGATTCCCGTGGATAGGTGCGTCACACTGCCTCTGCTATCCGTGTGCAGAACGGTCGGTAATAATCGAATGATATCCATAAACCTGTTTTTGAGGAGGACGCTACTTCTGATCATGATGGCGGTTCTACGGTTTTCGTACCGTTTATAAAACGAAAGAAACGCAATTCTGGTAAAAAATCTTTGTTCACCAACTTTCTACGTTTGATTTTCACAAACGGTTGTTGGAGGCAACGCATGCAGCAGAATCGAATCGGACTTTTAAGAATAGTTTAAAATGACAAAGGAATGATGATAGAGCTTTCATTGCTTGAAACTCAAAACTCTGAATCTTTCTCACACAGGGGGCATCGATTGATTAGGATAAAACAATTATCCATGTTGTTGACTAGACGTAACGCACTACATCGAAAAGCCAGTTGAGGCTAACCATTATAAACAAGAGATTCAGTTGCATTCAGCCGAGTCTCTTGTCCAGACCAACTTCGCGTGCAAATGAGAGCATCTGTCGAAATGTTTTATGTTCTTTTCCCAACGAAGGACTGGCGGCTGACGTGAACTAAGTACATTCGCCTGTGCTGCCTCAAGTATTTTTTTCGGATGGCTTTTGGGCATTTGAGTGATGCTCGATGGAACCAACTTTGCGCCTGAACTGTTCTCTAAGATGTCCCTCTGTGCAGTGTTTCGTAGAGGCTTTTCAGTAATCAGGACTTCGAGAGAATGCGATTTCTCTCCGGAATCCGTCCTCTATACTCAAACATGAGTCACAAATATAATCGATATTTTCAAGCGAAGAAACAATATTTAGGCGGAGTAAAGTTTCTAAGGAATATGTTATCTGGAAACTCTATACCTCATCAATGAAATCGAAAGTGCCATGCAGATCATATGTGCTGGCTCCTTAATCCATCATTCTGTTGAGTGTTACAGACCGTAAAGGAGCTTGTCCCTCTACATACTGAAGGAGGACTCCCTAGTCCTAAGCGCCCGGACTTCGTGTGAATTTCTGACACTATTTAAGATGTACTGAATAATCCCAAAAGATGTTGTTAGAACAACAATGTTTCAACAATGGATCATGGTTCGGCAATCTACTTCGGTGAGATCTCAAGATGAAATTGTTTAAGTAACCTCTCGAAGGTTAGTAGGGAACACTAAGGGAAATTAGTAGTCCACGAACTGCACTCTTTTGCACCGGAAACTAAGCCGAACCCCAGATGAATTTCTCGTCTATGCTAGTTACGCATTTCGTACAACTTAGATTCAGGTGAAACATAAATAGGGTTGACGGAAACTCGTAGGCTGAGTCCAACTGAGGAGCTTCAAGAAGAATGGTAACGGTCCTGGGCTATCAGAGACTTTTTAGCAAATTTGTGATCAGTGTGTTCCGTCAGCGACTAGTCTTTACGTATCAAGATGTGAGCACTAGAGTGATAGAAATGTAAGTAGCTATTGACATACTTGAATAATTGGGCCAATTGTAGTGCTTACACATGTTGCGGAGTGACAAGTCGGAGCCGGATGGCGGTCGTAGGTTGCGAAACGGTCACTTTCCTCATTTCAACAATAAAGCGAATGGCTATATAAAGTAGGTGGCTATATCCTTTTATATCCTAAAAACGTGAATCAATAGGTCCCAGCGATACTCATAGGATAAACGAAAACTGTGGTCAGTTCAATACCGGTTTTGCCCCTGTATACGCTCCAGATTTTATCAACACTTCTTCCTAAATTTGCACAACAAATCGCACGTACGTTGCAGTTAACAGTCATTTACAATTCATGTTAGTGTTAGTGGGAGATCCGTGCTAAATTCATCCAAATCTCCCATTTGTCTGAAGGCCACTCCAGGCCTTATGTGAAACGATATTCACTGCATCAGATTATGTTTTAACACCACCAAAACGGTCGATGAAAACTCCTGTCAGCTCACCGCCGGTTTTGCTCATCTTCAGAAC
>NW_008752658.1:13987-14787 GCF_000715545.1 Opisthorchis viverrini | reverse complement strand
AATCATGAGGAGGCCTGTGTGCTGCACATTCAGCTATAGGACACGAAGTTTTGTGCACATTCCCCCTATGGTTCTTGATGAAGCATGCGATACACTCCTAAAGAATCATGCTTTCACTTCACTCGGAGAACGGGACGCCACATCAGAAATGCTCAGTGAGAAAGCCAAAGACAGGGTGTGACTTCGTGCTCGCCATGTCCTTGGTAACATGACGAACAAACCGGAGTCGAATACGCGCTATAATATGGCTTATTCTGACCGGAAAACCGAGAACAAGGGTGAGATATGTAAATTTGATGCATTTTACGTGAACGACTGCTACTGACCAACTAACGGAAAGCCTGATCATTCTATTTTCGTACGTCTTCTGCAGTTAGCCAAATACTGCAATGTGGTTATCCAACCGATATGGTTTCCGACAGTTTCCAACTGCGTTCGGTTCAAAACTGTTCACATAGTTGCACACCCTTGCCCTACCGTTACGAGCAGTGGTACTCTTCAACAACCCCCATTTCCCATTTTCTCGGGAACAAGTCTCATTGTTGCCTAGCAAGAACCTAAATTCAAAACCAAATCCGGGCCATTTGTTTGGCCCCCGGACAGCTGCGCCCCATGTCTAAATGGACACTTAGAAACCCGAGTCTCACTCTCAGTTGTACTTCTGAAGCCTCGGAAATTAGCTTGCAGGGTCGTCGTGGCTCAATGCATATACAACGCGCCTGGTGGATCAATATAGGGTCAAATGTCGCTAATGGGTGACTTCCAGGAAATAAAATCACCATCATCATCATCAACGACAG
>NW_008752658.1:0-3935 GCF_000715545.1 Opisthorchis viverrini | reverse complement strand
TACTCCGAAAACTGACCACTGCTAATGAAGCATCTCGCCGTGGGAAATTTCCAGATCGATCACTTTCGGTTGCGAAGTTTTAAATGGTCAGATATGCTAGGTCAGAATTTTCAAGTAAATGCGTCAACTACCGGGATTATTATTTCGTGTGGTTTATGTTTATTATATGTATGGTATTGGTGGTTTGATTGCCGGATTTGATTTCGCCCGGAAAATTGGGAATAGGTGCAATTCACTTTTTAGCGCTAACACTGCAGAATCGCAAACTTTATACACGTTATGTGATTTCACCTGGGAGTAAGGTTGATGTGCACCGAGACAAATTGACAAACCATTACCATTATCAAGAATGTGGGGCTGAAGATGGAGAAAATATAGCATAATCGTCGGTCGTGAAAGTGTTTAGGTAGCTTCATCTATTGTATGTGCTGGTGTTTTTTTGTGACGTCTTCAAAAGCCTGTGCAAACAGGTGGGATATAATATCATTTACAATGTTTATAAGGACGGAACAGGCAATTCGCACGCAAGCTTTTCAAGAACTGCATTTCAGTTAGTTGACCTCGGAACGGCCGGAACAAAAAGCCAAGATACCAGAACTTTACTGCATCACAAACTATAAAACTATGCTGTCACACGACACACGGCGAAATCCAACAATAAATATTTTAAAATATGGATCGTTCCTGGTAACCCTAAAATGGCATAAAAACCGCACAATTTAAGATTACCAGGAATTTTAACGACCTTATGACAAAAGGCAAGGCTGGGCTTTATTCGACACATGCAATTTCGCTTAAGAAAGCATCGTTCTAAATGGGTGCGTGTTTTGATTTGGCAGCCATATACACGTGTGCTTCAAACGTGTGATCCTATTTCCTCGTAATTTTGTTGTGAGTTTTTTTAACTGAGGAACGTTTATCGTTTTTCTGCTTATATTTTGGAAGCTTCTTAGCTATTGCTACGCGTATGTGTTGCAAGTTTCTTCACACTGGAAGAAATTCCGGTCAAACGCAGCAGATGTCTCAGTACCACACATAAGTCCATTAATTTTACATAACTGTTGATTCGAACGCGTTCATCAATGAAAATAATTACGCTCCACGTAGACTGCATGTTTCATGCTGCAATGATTAACATTTGTTCACCTCGGGCCTTACTGTTTGCAATCAAAATGCGGATAAGTTTGTGTTCGAGCGTCTATCTTTCAACCAACCACCGGCTAGGGAAGGTTCTTTTACCACTGCTCCTTAACCGCCAGTTACTCTATTCTCCAAAACTCTCGTCGGCAGAATGAAATTTTCGCATAAAAACCTTAAATTTTGCTGTAGGTATGTTCATTCTCTACACACATTTACCAGCCTTGATTTTGTGAAGAAATTCCGGTCAAACGCAGCAGATGTCTCAGTACCACACATAAGTCCATTAATTTTACATAACTGTTGATTCGAACGCGTTCATCAATGAAAATAATTACGCTCCACGTAGACTGCATGTTTCATGCTGCAATGATTAACATTTGTTCACCTCGGGCCTTACTGTTTGCAATCAAAATGCGGATAAGTTTGTGTTCGAGCGTCTATCTTTCAACCAACCACCGGCTAGGGAAGGTTCTTTTACCACTGCTCCTTAACCGCCAGTTACTCTATTCTCTAAAACTCTCGTCGGCAGAATGAAATTTTCGCATAAAAACCTTAAATTTTGCTGTAGGTATGTTCATTCTCTACACACATTTACCAGCCTTGATTTTGTTGCGATTTGTTTAGATTAATCTGCCCTCTTATTTACCAGTGGGCATTCGAATTTAAACTTGCAGCACCGCGGTTTTAGAAGTGGCTCCAATTATGTTTATTTAGGAATTAACAACTGCCCGGCTTCTATCGTTTGCGGCATTTAAGGTGTTAAATGAATGCGTGAAGTAAAAGTACCCAGTGTTTGTGCATGCAGCAGATAGTCACATCACCGGTGGTGCTTTGCGTTAGCAATGTATGATAAAGTGCGGCAATTTGATAACAAAACCGAAGGAATCTCAAGGAAGTTGGAGAGACTGGTAGAATAAGTGCTCTTACCAGTGAAAACAGTACACAACGCACAAGCTATCCTGGTAAAATTTCTGTTTTGGAAGGCAAGGGAGCCAACTCGAAGTAATTTATCATTATCATGAACGCAAATCTGATGTTTCCTAATATATGTATGATCACTTTCCAGTAAACCGACGACCAACCAAGGGGGGGTTGGGGGCTAACAGGCCCTGCCGAAGTGTGGAATGCTGTCTTGTCAACTACAGTAGTTTGTACCCGATGAATCCAGTAAGGTCCTCCCCACCCAATACATTTTCAACTGCCGCCGGAACCATTTCTGTTGACTGAATGACTGGCAGTTTTGGTTCATGGTGGCGGAATATACGCTATCGTTCCTGGAAATGCTTTACGAGTCCGGAGGTGCGTTTGTGTTGCAGCTGGGAGATGGCCACTTCTGTCACCTATGCCCTGCCAGTTGGCAGCAGGTTGCGCTGATCTGACGCTCCTCGGATGAAGTAAATGTAGACAGAACGCGCCACAAGCCAGATTTTGCAAGTCCTTTTCTCTTCTTAAGTTG
The DNA here is from genome assembly GCF_000715545.1 of Opisthorchis viverrini. Lineage (NCBI taxonomy): Eukaryota > Metazoa > Platyhelminthes > Trematoda > Opisthorchiida > Opisthorchiidae > Opisthorchis > Opisthorchis viverrini. The sequence goes on along the minus strand of NW_008752658.1, from coordinate 1,339 downwards.
CGCTCTACTGATCACAAATGTCATGGGTACTAGACGAAGGGTCAACTAGTACCTCGTGGAAAGCGAACAGTGCGCCCCATTACGCAACCTATTCCGCTAGTTAAGGAAGATGATGCGTGAACTGTATCAAGTGAAAACATCCATCATGAAAAAATTGGCGGCACAAGTACGGGGGCGGGAGTAGTGCTTGGCTGCAACATTATTTTGTGCAGGTTCCATATGCGCAAGGTATTATGAAAGCACAATTTTATCACATATCAGCTGTGTATTTTGGCCACAGACACTGCAAACGGTCGACAAATTCCACGGTATGGATGGCGTTGAAAATATCCTGCTTTCATTTCCGCACATCAAACCATGAGCAGCAGATTCTGACGACGATACATATAGGATATTACTTTCCACACGTCAAACGAGTAGCTTTGCAGATACTCGCAGCTTTTTTGAGCGCAGATCACCTGTTGCACCCGTTCGTAAGACAGAAACTTCAGACGGCCTCAATAAATAGGGGATGGTAAAGTAACTGGAATTGGAAAGACTTACATGGGTAATACGTTATTCATATCACTTGGCCAGGAAGGTGTACATCTTTGCATTTCGGCTCACGTTAGAACTTAATTGTGTATAAGTTCCTGCGCCATTTAATGTGCATCGCGAGAGAGAGTGATAACCTGTGATCAAAACCATACCAGGAAAAGCGTGCCGTGTAAGGCTAAACGCCCAAAATAATCTTTCATAATAAAGCAAGTATATCGTTCATGTATCATGCAAATTAGGCAGTGTTCTCAATCTGAAACCAGTTAGCCGTTCCACAAAAACTAGGCCAAATAAGAGTGTATCGAATGCCACAACATTGGAAAACAAAAACTAGCGTGACCCAATTTAAGAAAATCAGGTTCAGGTAGGTTATTTGTGTAAGTTTCTTTCCTACGATGGTACGCTAAGATGTGATGAAGATGCCGTAGCCCTTCTACATCCACAATACTTCCGGACGTGGTCGAAGTTGTTGGAGCTGTGCGTATTAGAGCAACTCCGGATGTTTGCTGAAGAGACCGGCATCCTTTCATCGCAGCTATTATGGAACTCTCGCATATATGACGTCGAGGGGCAGTTCAAAAAATGGTTGAAAACTAATTTGACACCTATAAGTTGACAGGTAAAACAAAGAAACAACAAGGAAATTCCAAAGTGGAAAAGAAAACAGCCGCCAGCGACAAACAAAAGCCTCGAAGTCCGGGAGTTATTCGGGTGCAAACGATGGCGACTTTCAAATATATATGGTACTAATTGAAACAGAGTACGGAGGACGTTTCATTAGCAGTGGTCAGTTTTCGGAGTA
>NW_008752657.1:14257-14810 GCF_000715545.1 Opisthorchis viverrini | reverse complement strand
TAGAGTCTGATAAAATCATTGCATTTGAGAAATATGCATGTATGAAATGAATGAACAACGAATATGAGCCTGGCTGTCTTCAGATCAACACGTTCTAACTCACTCAGGAAATCACATGTCGCTTAATAAACACCGTAGAGTTCACCAATCGATAGGAAAGAAACAATCGATTATACTGTGTGCCGTACGGACAAGAACAAAACACCCAAACAGCGAACAAGACTGTGTGTGTAAGTCACTATGACAAACGCAAATATAGTCTGGCTGGAAATCGTTGGTGAGGGGACCAACAGAGGTAACGATGGATTGGCTATAGATCCATCGTAGCGACCATGTTTAGGATGGCTGACGCTGATGATGGTTGTTTCCTATCCGACAAGTCGTGGGAAGTTGTATCGACTTGTGTACGTAATCCCTCGACGGAATGATTGACAGAAGTGGAAGAAACATGCTCCTAAAAAGGTAGAAAATAAAGAAAATTGATTTTTTTTAAAAAGCAGATGCAGCGCTGAAAGAAAACGGAATCATAATGTTCGCCTTCAGCGAGTACCAA
>NW_008752657.1:0-2995 GCF_000715545.1 Opisthorchis viverrini | reverse complement strand
CTCAAATGCAATGATTTTATCAGACTCTATCACACTAATTGAATAGGGATATTGCGGATATGCATAGCTGCGGTTGGGTATTATCTTAAGTTATGGGGTGGTGAATTACACATGCGTATTCTGACTCTTCCACTGGTTTGTTTCATCAGTTTTGCGCAGTCTGGAAATTCTGAATTTCCATCAGGATTAACATGTTCTTTACTATTTAAGAAGAACAGTTTGAGACATCCTGGGGTTGTCAGTCACGTTTTTGGAAGCACGAGGACTTTCAATGGTATTAGTAAAAATCCATCGAGAATATTCACAAAGATTTCTCAGAGGAGGATCTCAATTTGAAGTCTTCAGGGACGTTTCAAATCTGAATTTTAAGTATTAAACTGTTTCGAGAGCACTTCTGTTTTATAGTGCCCGTAAACAATAATAACAATAGTGGATCAGCCGCATCACCCTTCCGGTTCCTAACTGTCCTGCACCCGAAGGAAGCACGAGGGCTGGGATACTGCCAGGTTGTCCAAGCCTAGACAGGGGAAGTCGAGATGTTGAGGTCGGACTGTGTAACCACCAAACCAGCGCTACGCCCCACTACGCTCCCCAAAAGCGCACTGATAATGTCACCTCGATTGATGATGACCAGCTCAGCGAACAAGTCGACGACCAGCTACGCCACCTGAGCTACCAGCGTTTTCCTCCATAGAAAATGTTCGGCTTCCACGTGCAAGGGTGGGAATCACAGCTTGGGTGTTGCTCTATTTCACGCCAGTACCGCACATTTCGCCTACCTGATCGCTTGAAAGAGACGATCACGTACCCTTCAAATACTGAACAGTGGGCATGAATGTGAGCACAGGCTGTCATGCATCGGCTCGTCGCCTAGTTACACTAACATCGGCGCCGGCTGAACTGAACTTAGGAGGAAGTGAGCAACGATTTAGTCTATGGATAGGAAGAAATGTTATCATAGCCATACAGTTTTCACATCGTAATTACGTAGAAACACTAGCTCCTTTCAAAGGGGTTTCTGTATGTTTCTGAGTAGCTAGTTTAAGTTGTTGCGGCTTCTGTTTGCAGGTTCCTTTCGGTCTAGTCTTTTTGGCTGGTACTTGTATGTATGGCCATATATGTAATACGAACCATTAGAATTGGTAGCGTGTTGAACATCAAGGCTTGGAACAGACATTATGGGGCGTCATATATCGAATGCCCTTTTATGTTACGTTGCTTTTGCCTCGTCTTTGTGATACCGTCGACATTGACGTATGTTCGATGCGACGTTGTAACGGTCTGCTGTGGTGCCTGAGCAGTCGGGACAATTGATAGTGGGAGTGGGGTATGGAATATTTTCAAGTAGCGATCAAAAAGGATTATTGGTAGGCAAATTACGACCATATAACCGATGTTCCCATTAAGCTTATCGCGCCGTTTTGAAGTCCAAGCATCGTCAACTCTAGAGTCACGTTTCACCTACACCGTATAAAAACAGCATAACCATCTGTTGGTAATTGTTTAGGTCTGTTTTTCGTTTCAGCCTTAGTTGTTCTCAATGCCGGGTCACCCCATTGCTTCCTGTGTCGCGTGGAGCTGGTAACGAAGATCAAGGCTTGCTAGCGCAAAAGCGAGGGTAACCTGAGCAGTGAAAACATCCATCAACATCAAAATTGACAGCAACGTCAGATGAGAACACTAATGCTTCACTACCCTATGTGGCGTGAACTTATTTGCTTATCTGTAATTCCTGGTTGCACATGGCTTCGGATGTTGTCAGGACGCCCGGATTTAAACAGGAGCACGATTAGGGTCATCAACCAAAACCTTTTTTTAAAAGCAGCGATGGTTGGCATAAGACAAAGCATCCATCATTTTTGACGAGCAAGTCGCCGCGCACGCTCCAACGCCTAATCTGGAAGACCAGGAAACTGTTGGTCAAACTTCTACCCACTGACCTACCTAGAATTGGAGGCTCTGTGATTGTCATACGTACACTCCCTTGAAGAACTCAATGGATTATTGAGGTACACAAATCACCACACCTCGGTGGGTTTGGGTATCTTCGTGACAGAAGGCCTACCAGGGACAAGAGGATAACTCACTTGTTCCTTCTAGGAAAATCTTCGGGTTTAGTCCTAAAATGGGTAAAAGGACCACATCAAGGTGCCATAAATTTGGGAATATTGCTTCCGCACAAAAAGGCGTCTCCGAGTTCTCATTTTTTGTGNTTCTCATTTTTTGTGACAGTGAATCGACATCACCTGAAGGTATTGTGACGTGCTACTTTGGTCCACGAGCAAGGGAAACAGCTACTCAAATATAGATGAGCTTAATATCCTTCAGGGTTAATCGAATTCTGACCACTAACAACAGCGGTCCACCAGAACTCGGACCACAGCATTCTACAATTGCTTTCAGTTTGTCGCCGCTACTTCAGCCCGCAACGGCAGTTTACATGGTTAAATAAACTCAGGTGGATAAATAGGTATTATCACTAAATATATGGAACCGGATAGTGTGATGCACCGAGAGTAGTCGTTTTTTTGACGAAGGTTTATTTGCAACTTGGGCAAACCATGCGTCAGTTTATTCTTAAACAGTTCGTTCCCACCTGTCCACTAAGTCAACTCCAGATTGGACCACTGTCAACTGTTAGACTGATAGCTGTTGTGCCTTGGCTTATAATTTTGTACGACACGGTAAAAAGTTCTTTTTTAACTTCGGGACCACCCAGCTGTCCTGGAAGCATTCTTCAGAAGCGGCCAAGCTCTGTTAACACATAAAGTTGGTGACAAGCCATTCTGCTTTTCTCTGGGAACAGCGCTCTTAAGGGTTACCGATGCAATCTAAAAAAAAGTGAATACTCCAGCGTCATCCGGCTTCAAACCTGGAGGACTACGAGGGGAAACTCAGCCGGATAGTTTTGCAACAGTTATCCATAATACTATTTTTATTGGAGGTTTTACCATAGAAGTGAAATCAATTCATGCTGAAAATCCAATAAGCACTG
>NW_008752656.1:14295-14851 GCF_000715545.1 Opisthorchis viverrini | reverse complement strand
TTACACCAGTGTTTCGTCGTCGTTTAGCAATTGTACAAGGCTCTGCACATCTCCGTTCTAGTTCCATGGCCCAAAAGTTAGCTGCCGTATCATCTGCCTCCACGATTTGCCTATTCCAGTGGCTGTTTGCTGTTTGTTTGCTCGGAATGACTAAGCTGTTTCATTGCCATGGCTGTACGCCTGACCGGATTAAATATCGGGTAGCCGGAGTTATTTATTAATGCACAAACATCAATTATGACCGCTTGGTGGCTTATCACCCTGCAGATCTGGCAGTGTGCACGAGAGATGAAAACCTCGTGCGGTGTTCGGGTGCGCCCTGCAGAAAGAGTCGCCCTGATCGGTTGCACTACGGTGTGTTCTTACACCCGCCATCCCTCAGTAGTACGGTTGGATCGCTCATCACAGGCAGTTCTGACCTTGGCTTTTAATGCAGGAGCATCGTTGTTGTTTTTCTGTAGCCGGATTGGATTAATCAGGTTGTCACTTTTTTGGCAACACCAAGGAATGCAAGCTAATGACAGCTGTCCTTTTGCTTGATTTGAAAAATATGGAT
>NW_008752656.1:0-2784 GCF_000715545.1 Opisthorchis viverrini | reverse complement strand
ATCCATATTTTTCAAATCAAGCAAAAGGAGAGCTGTCATTCAGTTGCATTCCTTGGTGTTGTCAAAAAAGTGACAACCGGATTAATCCAATCCGGCTACAGACAAACAACAACGGTGCTCCTGCATTAAAGGCCAGGGTCAGAACTACCTGTGATAAGCGATTCAACCGTACTACTGAGGGATGGCGGGTAAAAGAACACACCACAGTGCAACCACACAAGGCGACTCTTTCTTCAGGGCGTACCAGAACACCGCACGGGGTTTTCATCTCTCGTACACACTGCCAGATCTTCAGGGTAATAAGCCACCAAGCGGTCATAATTGATGTTTGTGCATTAATAAATAACTCCGGCTAACCGATATTTAATCCGGTCAGGCGAAAAGCCACGGCAATGAAACAGCTTAGTCATTCCGAGCAAACAAACAGCAAACAGCCACTGGAATAGGCAAATCGTGGAGGCAGATGATACGGCAGCTAACTTTTGGGCCATGGAACTAGAACGGAGATGTGCAGAGCCTTGTACAATTGCTAAACGACGACGAAACACTGGTGTAAACCACCATGTCAGGCAGAGGCGCACCACTATGTTAGATGTATGTGTGAAAAAAACTAAGAATTAGTCTACTGGGGCAGAACCGGAGGACCGGGGGTGAGGAAATGCAACAAAAAGGCGATTGGGACGGGCATGAAACAATTGTGGTGGCGGGCGCTAGACAGTGCAACACAAATACGCCTCAGGAGCTGAACTTCTGCATAAGAGATGGATACGATAAGGATTTATGGAGAATAACACTTGAAAGTGTGGTCGTCTCACATGTGGGTTAATGCTAGAGGGTTGAGGCTGGTGAGTGTACATTCTTCGACCAAGTAACAAGAGAGTTGGCGTGACAGCGCAAATTGGAAGGGTCTAAGATCTATTTTAAACATATTGCCTAGTTTAGGCTCGGTTCCCTTCATAGAGCTGATGGTCTTTCGAAAGACTAAATGAGACGATGTAGTATAGATATGGGAGGGGGGCTTGTTCCATAGTTCGAAATAGAGGCGAACGAAAAAGTTTTGTCTAAAGACAGCTCAACAGGTACACGACGGAGCGGAAAACAGATTTGCGGATACTGTAGGGAGGGCAGGAAGAAAATTCAGGACGGGAGTCAGCTATGCTAACCCATCGGTAGATTAGGCGATGCAGAAGGCCTAGGTTCAACCGAATGCGCCCCAGCCATTAAACATTCAACCAAGTGAAAAAAGCGAAGACGATATGGCAACGTGGATGGAGCCGGAAACAAGACCTTAGTAAGCGAGCGCTGTACGATCTCCACAAGAGACCGGCATGCCTGCCAATACTGTGAGGTGAATTCGGGACTGCAATGAGTACTACAAACTGATTAAAAATGGCAATTATTGTAGAAGGATTGGCAAATGAGAGTAGAGAGTTTGTGTGCTTTAACCACTCTATACCATGCATGTTGGTTAAACCCAGGCCCACAGAAATATCTTAAACCTAGGTATCCTACTTCAGAAAGAGTAGGAATCAAGGGTCCATCAAGAATAAGCATGCCAGGGGAATTCGGGGATCGACTCAAGAGGGCCTGACATTCTGGAACGGCGAAAGAAAGACAGGAGTTGGAGGATCAGAGGCAAAAAGTCAGATCAAACTGAATGTTAGCAAGAGTAGGAACAGAGTCACTTACCTTAAACGTGTGAGCTATCTCAAAATCATCAGTGAACAGAAAATTGGACCTGTGGGTGATCAAACCAGTGACATTATTAATGCATATTAATGACTATAGAGGGGCCGACCACACTACCCCGAATAACCTCGCTGGTGATTGGAAGAGGCGGTGAGGAGAAATCCTCAATCTTGATGACTTGGGCTCTCCCAGTGAGGTGTTCGCTTGGCTCTATGCATTTCACTATCTCCCCATCGGAAATATCCTTTTCGACTGACTTCCCTATAACAGCGACACCAGTGAGTCTGTCTAGTTCCAATGCAAACCGTATTTTTGAGACAGCTTGCCATATGTTTCCACTGCCTCCATTTTTACTTTCTGTGATCCTGACCGTTGACCCAACCGCCCTACGCCAATCACGGCCAGCAACGATTTCTTAGTTTAAGTCAACCAGCTTCGTTGTTGAACTGGTCGTGCCTCATGGTCCGTCATTCTAATTTTTCGGTTCCGAAACACGATGACTTTTCACGTGATCAGCGTGCCTCTTTTGTTCGACCTTCCTCTCAGTTGTGTTTTCCCCGTCGCGTTTAGGTTGTTACGACCCGATCACGCCTTTATTTGCATTCTGCTCACAGGCAGAGAGATAAAGCTGTTATTATTGTTAATAATCCGTCTGCGATAAACGTGCACTTTATACCGTCTTATCGATTTATGATACCTCTCACTTCCTGTGGGCATCGCGCCTGCTCAAAACTGTCCCATATGAAGTCGTGCTTTATTCAGGGTAGAGAAGTGGGGTTGTGGTTGATCCTGGTTGGTTTGACCTTAGATTACTCCCTAGAGTGCATTTCACGCCGCCAGGTGGCATTTATTCTGTATTTCCGCACCCCGTAGTCAGTCTCAGCTGACCTTAGATTACTCCCTAGAGTGCATTTCACGCCGCCAGGTGGCATTTATTCTGTATTTCCGCACCCCGTAGTCCTCCAGTCTCAGCTGTGGCCACTGTCTGCTGGTGTTCCAGCACATGGGACAGAGACTGCTCCGTTCACCTCCTGGCACCGCGAACTTCGGTACATTCCTTGGCATAAATCGATAGGCCCCAGTCTAGTATACCGC
>NW_008752655.1:13957-14967 GCF_000715545.1 Opisthorchis viverrini | reverse complement strand
TATACGAGAATATGACATGGAATGCAACAACCAGTTTGTAGAGAAAAGGATGGGGACAAGACTCGGGCCTAATCAGTGAAAGGCCTGAACATTTTCACATGAACGGCGGTACCAGTGACCATTCACTTCTTCACGAACCGAACATAAACTTTGACAGTAAATTACACTGAAAGCGGAGTGGTGGTCAGCCGAATGAGACCTACGAGCAAGGAAACCTTTGATCACATCATCAGACCAAACTGATAAAGGGTTACCAGGTTGCGGACCAAGTGATAACTCCAACGATGGTTTGAGGCACCTACCTACATAGTAATGTCGCACTCAATGGAGAGCAGGTACCCATGAGTTGATCACTCACCTGTTTCCAGGCCTCGGTCATTATAATAGTTGTATTTTCAAGATATCCGCTATCCTGTTTAGCTATGCAAATCAGCAGCGCCATGAGCTGATGGTTCACAGATACGGCACGTCATATTCACTAAGGCTATGTGGGGTGTTCCAGGAAACCCAACATTTACCCAGACAATCACGTACAAATGATGGATCGCATTTAGAACCTGTGGAATAACCGATTTCGTCAAAAACGCATGAGCAACGTAACGCGAGAGTACTCTGTTGTAAGCAGATCTCAGAGGGTTATCCGCAAAAACAACGGGCCTCACGTAACTCTACTCCTAATCTTCTGGAAGAAATTACAATGGCAAAGAGAATAAATTTAATGAAGACCTCGCCGGACGCGATCGGTAGCCTGAGCAAATAATATGAACAGCGGGGAGGAATGTGGAGTGGTGAAGAAAGGAAAATAGGCATCACAGTGACAAGACTCCGTGCCGGAGCGAGGACCAAGTACAGCAAAAATAACTCTACGGTGTACAAAAACGGAAGAACAAAATAAAAGACAAAAAGGTATTACGAAACAAAGCAAACACTAAACGCTGTACATCACCCGCAGGTTGACAGATCGAGTCGACAGAATGCATAAACAAAGGAAATTATACGTTTTAGTGCGA
>NW_008752655.1:12804-13947 GCF_000715545.1 Opisthorchis viverrini | reverse complement strand
GTCATACTGTGAAAGACGGTTTAGTAAATCGGTGTCACAGGCACTTTTTACTAAACCAAAAAAGGTTCAGTTGCAGCTTGTCAGTTATAGTTGTTTGCAAACGCATGCCACTGCAATCGACCTTTTTGGCATTGTGTAATCTCGTTCCTAAGGGCTGCACAATAAGCTTTTTCTTCCAAAGAGGATATTCACGCTCACATCTTAACAAGGGCACTTCGTCAGTCGATCACTGAAAACTCAACTTTCAATTACAACCCTAGGTCACCTTGCAGGAGTGTTTGCCGGGTTAAGCTACCAGTCGACCTTCTTCAAAAGATACGGCCCAATCCAACAGGACATGGAGAACAGAGAATCTGACTGAGTTGTGATCACAACCGATGCTCACTTTTGTTATCATTTCACGTCACAAAGGTTTTATTTCGATTTGATAATGTATTTCAGGTGTACCAGTTAATGAATATTCCGTTTTGGAATAAAGCATTTGGTTGGCCTCAGTTCAGAATCCCATGTTTTATTCTGATAGGATGTCCATAAGAAATGTCTCGGCTGTAGGCACGAGCAGGCTTGCATGAGTTTGGAAAAGCACTGGGATTCACACATATGAAGGACTTTCGGCGTTTTGTAAGTCAGGTGTGAACAAAGTTGGGTGATTGAGCTTAGCAGACAAGTTATGAAGCCGATCCTTTTGAGTGTATGAAAGATTCACAGGCCTCAGTATGTGAACGAATGTTACCCTGGAGGTACAGTGAACAGTTCAATAAATTACCAAAAATGCTAGGTTACAAGGGTACGCTGTACTTCAGTCTACTCTCTCCATATGGTCACTCAAGCGATTTACTCCAGATGGATGAGACAACCACAGGAAGCCATTTTTTCTGCTAGTCCAACCTCAGTTCTAATAAAAAACTGACCGTTGGAAGGCAAGGGTGGCACTGTTGAAGCTTCCATATTCTCGTTGAGAATGTGCATGAATTGTGGCAGGTAAACCGCAGCTAAGAAAATAGGATCAATTGACTTTGACATAGCTATGAAGAAGTATGTCATACGTTGCTAGTAAGCTCCTGAGTCCATCTACTGTAGCTAGCGAATACTTGCCGCACAACCAGGGGATCAACTTCAGCCAGCAAACTCACTATAAAACGA
>NW_008752655.1:0-1506 GCF_000715545.1 Opisthorchis viverrini | reverse complement strand
GTCATATTCTCGTATAAACCCAGTCTGCAATGTCTGTCTTCATTGTGGGGGAAATGGCTCTCCGCAGTGCAATTAGGCTCTATACAATCCGGTCGACAAATTATGCACAGTTGTACGTTAAACAAACGTCTCGTCGAAATATTTCATGGAACAAAGCATTTTAATCGCATATCAAGTCCGATACTACCCCATAACAGCAAACTGGTAGGCACCAGGAAAATCTGCAAAGAAAAATACACTGAAACAACAACTGCTACAAAACGTCAGAAGAAATCCCAAGGATAGACGAAAAATGACCACATACTATAGTTTTCTGTGAGCTGTGTCCAGTATGCCGCATTCAACCCACTGCGATTTATTCAACTACCTAAGTAAAATACCCAACAGGTAGTTTCAGGCCACCTGCATCCTTTAAAGTTATCATCATGATCGCTTGTTACAACATCAGAATGGTTACACTGGTACTGAACTCCCGTAGGACCATGTGGTTCTATTTAGATAGAGCATTATAACGAAGCAATTAGTAGAAGAGGGAACGAGACCCAATCATAGTCATCCCAAGTATCCGAGGCGTGCATACCTACGAACAATCACGCAAACACCAACAAGGGTACTATTTTGTACTCCAGGTAATGCGACTCTTCTGTGACCCCTACACAGTCGTCCTGTTGTTTCCAACGGCGTGGTGGCTGTACACTGAGTGTTTGCTTCCGGTGGGAATTCCCACACCGCGGGAAACAAGACACAACATCCTGTCTTAATAACTGTTATAGCGTTAGATACTGAAAACGTTGTTCTGGACAGCTTCACCAAAACTAATTCGTTACTACCTAACTATTCAATATATGCAAACATCTAGATGCGGGTAAATGGCTGACCTTGGTACATTTCATCTGACTGAATTTTTTTCTTTAATGATCCTGTTAATATGCGGTAGCGTGGTCTTGTTGTGCGTTTGCAATAATTGCGTCCCGGGTTCCTGGCCTACTTTACACGGCACTTCTACGTCATAAAAAGTAACCTTATCTTTCAGGGAAAGGTATAGATGGCCACCAAAACCTAGGCGTCGCTAAGCGAAGTGAATTTCTCACACAATGACAATTTTTCTTCTGTGCTTCAGAAGAAATTCATATCCAAGGATTCGTTGCAACGAGGATCAACTCTGTCTATTTGAATAGTATCATCATCTGCCAACTTATTTTAACGACCTTCTGTGGTTGCCTCCCTTCATCTTTACTTCTTTTCAAAAAGCTGTTTCGATATCAATGCTGTCCGTAGTGTCACATTCATAGCTTTCGAGAATTCTCATCTTGTATTTAAATATTAGAAGTTTGAGTGCTTTTTTCGGTTGATAAATTTGGTGAACAGATCAGCTACCACCTGATCATTAACCAAGCGTCAGCATCGTTCCAGCAGCTTCTTTTGCCTGTTTCAGTCTCGGTTGGCTAACGGGGGATCCAGTTGTTTACCATTCTTCCCAGAAAGTATTGAGTTTCTATCGCTGCA
>NW_008752654.1:13454-15051 GCF_000715545.1 Opisthorchis viverrini | reverse complement strand
AAAGCATACTCTGAACAGAGCTGTTGTCGATACCCTGGACTTAGTTGATGCAGTGGCAGTTTCTGTCATATCTGAGCTAATTCGGAGCCGAAAATGGGTCGGTAGCCAGCAATCTGCGGAATGGTGTTGGAATCAAGCATCAGTTGCTCGTGGATGATACAGCCAGGCATTCATTAGCTTATCCAGCAGTCCCTTTAGGTCTGCGGTGTTTTGGTATGCCTGGATGATGTCATCTAACCCTGTGATAGGTCAGCCTTTTTAACGCTCTCTCACTGTACATGGCTGATGCCGGACCGGCACAATCTGTCACTGTCCCCCTGTGTACCGCTTCAGTTCCACCTGTCACTAACTGGATTTCAGGTGCAGCCTGCGGCATTCCCCTTGGTCATTTGCGGTTCTCCAGGAGCTAGTGATTACCGGTTTGATGTGATGGGTGGTGCAATATCGGAGAGGATGATAGCTGGTCTTGCCTCACACATAATCAGTCTGTTTCTCTGGTCTAGTCGCTGAACTCGGCAGGTCGTCTCATTGCCCCTTGTTTGCACATCGTAATTTGCACCCATCACTGGCCTGATACCGATACCAGTCCTTCGACAATCAAATGCAATCCTTCACGCACGAGTCCGAAACACTCTCGTTGCCGCGGCTGATGCCGGGCCGGCACAATCTGTCATCCCGTCTAGCGCTTCAGTTCCACCTGTAATCATATGAGATGTGAGACGCAATCTGTGAGGAATAGTTCGCTTGATGAAGTGTGATATAAAAGAATGGTGGCGCTGCTATGGTCTTGAAGTTCATAGCTACCCAAAAAGCCGCACTGATTTACAACTGTTTGTCCGAGGATGTCCTACGCCTTTATTTGCAGCCTTTATGTTCCTGAAGTTTGTGTGTTACCACTAAGCAAAGAATTCCATCATCATCGTCATCAACATTATCATCATCATGATGATCATCATCAACGTCATTATCATCATCATCATCACCATCATAATCATCATCTTCAGCTTCATCATCGTCAGTTGTATGAACCGCGTACTTCTCATCATCATCATCATCATCATCATCATCATCATCGTCGTCAGCTGTAAGAACCGCGTACTTGTCGTACAGTGGTTGTAGCTGCCACAAATTTCTTCACCATTTATTCCCGGAGGTGGGATCGGAAGCTTCGCATCGGAGGTGGGAGGTGGTAAATTACAGCAATGTAGGTGGACTATTAAATGGAGGGATGAGTAAAGTGTAGGATTGGGAAGGGAGCTTTGCGTTGAAGGCGATAACTTGGATGAATGAACGTCATTCAGGGCGTGACACGGCCATGTCTGACAATGTCCCTAACCACTGATATGGCCCGTCCAGGAAGAGCGCAATGACCAACGCAGATGCGTTTGACAGTAATGGCTTTTATACTCCGCTGCGAAGAACTCCACTTACGTACAATATGCTATCTCCGTCGGTAATGTATCACACGGGCATCCGATGGCCACCCTTTATGAAGAGTCACAAAATAAGCTATTTATAAGGGAAACCCTCCAAATGATGACGTTGAATGGAGATACTGATCAGGACTCTGTAGTTTGTAACCTATGATTCTCTGCCA
>NW_008752654.1:13056-13315 GCF_000715545.1 Opisthorchis viverrini | reverse complement strand
TCCGCTCAAATGACTGCAGTGGAGAATTGGTCCCCTTCGTCCCCCTACATCAAATCCGTAAATCATTCCAAAGTCTAAACTGCTTGTGTATTTCAAACTCCTCCGGGTGTCCGATTCCAGCCCTTCTCTTGATTTAAGCCGAATATTCATGTCAGTCCCCACATACATTAGATTATTGCGCCGCGCACTTGTTCTCACCCCCAGTACTGAGTGCCACCAATCCATTTATGTCAGTGGACAATTTTAGATAAGCTGGTCA
>NW_008752654.1:4190-6156 GCF_000715545.1 Opisthorchis viverrini | reverse complement strand
TTCGTTGTCTTTCATTCCGCACTGGAGGCATTCAAGCAATATATATCTAGAAATTGCCTCTCGGAAAGAATCAGCGGTGGCTCACAAACGCAGTTTTTGTCAAATCCAGTCGCTGGCCTTGTATACCAAGCCACTCGCGTAAGAGAAATATTGTTTACATCAGACCAATAATTATTGACCAAAGATATAAAAACCGTGTGACTGTAATACTGAACAATCTACAACGGTTTATTGTTACTTTTACGGTTGCCATGACCGTATCTAGGTTTTTATGAGAAATATAACGGAGGTCGTACTGATACTACAGACGCTCTTGTTTATTAGGTATCTAAGAGGGGATCAGCACCTGACACAGAAATATTCGGACTCCAGAACCTCATCAATTATCTGGTAAAACAAAAACAAACAGGCAGTAATCTTCTAACACGACTGTGATAATCAGCGGTCTTGACTTTGTTCCAACAGTCAACTTGTTTTTTTTACAAACTTCATCAATAAATTCAGACGACAGGTCTTCAGTTTTCAGCAAACTTGTGAGTAGTTTCCTTTTTGAAAATATACTGCGACATCTGGGATATCGTGCCAACTGAAACATGAGGCGGCCTGTGTGCAGAACATTCAACTGTAGAACATCATCAACGAGAGATTCAGTTGAGTCTTTCGTGTAAACCAAACTGATTTGCAAATTAGTGTATTTCTTGATTTAACTATAAGTAACTTTAATTAACTGTGGACAATCTCCTGCGAAAAGGATATATGTCAGTTTTATCTACCTTTCTCAGTATCAGCGAACTCCATGTAGTTTGGTGTTAGCGANAGCGGTGGCTCACAAACGCAGTTTTTGTCAAATCCAGTCGCTGGCCTTGTATACCAAGCCACTCGCGTAAGAGAAATATTGTTTACATCAGACTAATACTTATTGACCCAAGATATAAAAACCGTGTGACTGTAATATTGAACAATCTACAACGGTTTATTGTTACTTTTACGGTTGCCATGACCGTATCTAGGTTTTTATGAGAAATATAACGAAGGTCGTACTGATACTACAGACGCTCTTGTTTATTAGGTATCTAAGAGGTGATCAGCACCTGACACAGAAATATTCGGACTCCAGAACCTCATCAATTATCTGGTAAAACAAAAACAAACAGGCAGTAATCTTCTAACACGACTGTGATAATCAGCGGTCTTGACTTTGTTCCAACAGTCAACTTGTTTTTTTTACAAACTTCATCAATAAATTCAGACGACAGGTCTTCAGTTTTCAGCAAACTTGTGAGTAGTTTCCTTTTTGAAAATATACTGCGACATCTGGGATATCGTGCCAACTGAAACATGAGGCGGTCTGTGTGCAGCACATTCAATTGTAGAACACCTTCAACGAGAGATTCAGTTGAGTCTTTCGTGAAAACCAAATTGATTTACAAATTAGTGTATTTCTTGATTCAACTATATGTAACTGTAATTAACTGTGGATGATCTCCTGCGGAAAGAATATATGTGAGTTTCATCTACCTTTCTCAGTATCCGCGAACTCCATGTAGTTTGGTGTTAGCGAGCCTATTCTCAGGAGATATTAACCTGCCTGACTTATATGGCAAGGGCTTCTTGTACACTTAACCGATTAGTTCTTCTGGACAGGTATTCGATGGTTATACGCCCTACTGAACGTGTTCATCCAAAGTTCATCGGCCGCTCATACAGCGTGGGGCATCACTCACAGTCTTTGGTTTGTTTGGAGATGCGTGGGTGTGCGGACATCGCAGCGCCACTATCTTAGCACGTTCATCCCGGTACAAAAGTATCGCATGTTGATTTTGGCAAACACATGTAGGCTTGCAGTGAGCAGGTTGTCAGCAAGTCCACTAGTTATCCTCTTTTCTCACCAACTTCGTCATCGGCGCCATTAGTTTGTCAGGTCCCCACGATGTTCACCGGCAGCGAGAGGATGTCAATGATCTTG